>NW_026043022.1:0-64149 GCF_023856365.1 Brienomyrus brachyistius | reverse complement strand
TCCATTTGTGTGCATGTCTGTGTGTGTGTGTGCGAGCGGGTATACCTATCCTACCCCATAGCGTGATAAATACCTGTTTTTTTTTTCCCTTATGGGGACCACGAAACTGAAAACCAGGAAAACTCTATTTTATAAAAATCTGTGACTGCTGTGGAAAAACTAAAAATGCAAAACCTCTTTTATTTTGCTTGGTTACTTATGGTTATGGTTAGGGCAGGGTGGGGGTTAAGATTGTCATAGTTAGCGTTAGCATTTATCCAATAGAAGTCAATGAGCGGGCCCCATAAGGATAGGTATACCCTATGTGTGTGCATGTGTGTGTTTGTCCCATATTGCCTGGGCTTCAGGATACCTCATAACCCGGAACTTCATCAGAAGTAGTTAGAAAATGGATGAATGGATGGATGGATGGATGGATGGATGGATGGATGGATGGACAGATCAATAAAAGTACAGAACATCCATTTTACAAAGAACCATCAACACTAAATGTATGCACTGGTCATGCTCCTGGAAATTAAACTTCTTTTCTGAAAAGCAGCATGTTCATAAATTAGCTGCTGTTATACCTTGGGGGAACAAATGCAGATGAAATTGTAAAACAAACTGCAGTGGCAAAACAGTTCTGGCTGCCTGTGCTGCCCTGCCTGCCCGCCCTCCTGCCCATTACGTCCTGCCTGTGCCACCCTCCTGCCTGCCCTCCTGCCTGTTTACGTCTTTCCTGTGTGCCCTGCTGCCAGTTATTCTGTATTTACATCCGGACTTAACTAATTGAACCATATAAACCATATAAATCAGGACTTTGTTAACGTGACTTCTGACCTGTGGAGGATGGGCTCCCCCTTTCACTCTGGTTCCTCCAAAGGTTTCTTACTATGACTGAGTTTATCCTTGCCAATGTCGCTTTCTAATTTTTCAGGCTAGATCTTGCTCACTGGGACAATTGGGCAGGGACAAAGTAAAGTGCTTTGAGACAATGTAAGGCTATGAAAATGTACTATACAAAATAAAGTGAATTGACTTGAGTAATGTGGCACAAAGCAACCCTTCTTTGCCACAGGAAATGTCTGGTGCAATTTCTTTTTTAATTGTACATGTCAATTGCATAATACCCTAAACTAATTCATTATTATTTCTATTATTATCATCATCATCAGTATTTCATTAGTATTCCATGGTATTTAGATTTTTCAGGAATCAGTGTGTGTACTGTATACTTTTTAATTTATTTGCACTATGTGTAGTGTCTCTGCAGCTGTATATACTTGCTGCATTATGCACAAGAACTTCCCTCAGGCATCAGTATAGTTAATCAAATGTAATATTTCTTGCTTGTTTATTAAGTTGTTTTAGGTATTTTGTGTGTTCCACTTAATTTAGTGTAATTAGTCCTAGTTGACTCAGGTTTAGTTAGATTTTTCCTTCTGTTGTTCCTCTGCATCATGCTACTGTCATAAAATTTCAATGTCTTACCTAACTTAAGAGTTTTGTGCATTGTGTTTTGGAGAGAAAGAAATCATTACTTTTTTTCTTTAGATTCATCCACTGATTCTATCACCTATGACACATTCCCCCTGAATATTTGTTTGTTTATTTATGTATTTGCTTGGGGGATGGAATTAACAAACAGAAATAACTGAATGAATCAGGGTAGTGAAAAACATTTATAAACTTATCATTTTGGTATTGGTACGATCCTGTTCTGGTTAGTTAGCCGAGGGAGTAAATCATCCGGAGTTTCATCTCTCAATCTCCTCCTACACCCACTCAGCATCACAGTATGGACTCCCCAATGCAACTGATCTGCACGTATTTGTACTCTGGGAGGAAATTGAAGCCCCCATAGGAAAAACTCAAAGCCTACAGACATATGCACAAAACCAGGGGACATGCTCAGTTCTGCAGGCCTGGAAGTGTGAGAGAAGGCTATTTATTGAGTTTCCCCTCTGCCCCTGGTAAAGATGAAACATGCACAAGTCATTAAACACACATATACTTACATGAAAGTCTGACTGATACTGGAGCTTCCAGTGCCCGTAAACCAGGTACTGGGGTACTCCATTTCCTTCTTGATAATTAGCGCCATTGAAAAAAAAACGGTGCCTTTCCTAATATTAACTGACTCTCAGACAAATGTACTGCTTGAAGACCCTGCCACTATTCGCATTTTCCAGCAGGAGTCACAAATCTTCATTGCATTCAGTTTATTCTCAGATGAGCTCATGCATGTTTCTATGTGCATCTTTACACTTAAACAAATACAGCTAACCTCTGTTGTTATATTCCATATATATTTGTCGTGACTGGCCTTTTTTCTCAAATGATGGATTTCTGAAACTAAAACTGACAGTATTCTAAAATATTTATATTGCCACATCATCGACACATGTTCTAATATGACATAGCATTCCCCTGGACCATAGTGCGACTTAGAGACAAGATATAACATGCCCTTCACGGTAAAACACTAGATAGGTGCAACACTTAATGTCAACGTTGTCAATGTCAATGTTGACTTAATGTCAACGTTAAATTCATGGATTCGCAAATTAAGTAACACGGTTACAGTACAAAAACGAGCAGAGCTGTGTATGGCATGACTATCTCGCGGCGGCGACAAAATATGCTTATCCTTCTAATTATTCAGAAGAAAATATATTTGCAAGCACAGCCGTTCACGGCTTCCGTACAAAAAGCTGTCACTACGCTACAGGAAGAATACACGACCAATATAGGATTTACACAAGTCTGCTTCTTTTGTTTTATTTAGTAACAACTTTCACAAAAATTGACAGCAATACTGCTAAAAGTGCAGATCTGTTGCCAAATTAAATAAACAAAGAAATTAATCATAAAAATATTCAAAGTATATACAGCCAGGGGCGCCGCTAGCAATTTTGGGCCCTATGACAAAATATGAGGTTGGGCCCCCCTATCACACCCATTCAGATCTCTGGGGGCCCCTAAAGGGCGTGGGCCCTTAGAATTGTCCCAACTTTCCCCCCCTTAGCGGCGCCCCTGTATACAGCTAACCATTTCCAATCGAAAAGTACATACAAGTCTCCAATATAAGTTATACAATGGAGCGCAGATAAAACTTTTAAATAGTAATTAACCAAACTATATAAAGAATACAAGTTTGAATACAGGTAATTTGTATAAATTTTACTGTGTTCAGACTGAAAAATCAGCACCAGCCTTACACACATTGCAGTTCTGCTTTTTTCTTCTTTTAGCATAATTACCCGTTTCACGTTCACGAGGCAGAAGATCCCTGCAAATGTGAAAATTCACAAGTAACAGGCACCATTAACCTCAAGCCATAACAGTCTGCTAGCCTGAACAATAGCAAAGTCTATGTATTACCAATTATTACGCAGGTTGTCACTTTATCAAATCATGACTGTTACTAAGAAGTGGGAGTGAAACGCGTGTCACGAGATCTCGCGATATTACAACATGACGAGATTTCTCGTTGGAGCGAAAAGCCGTTTCACGAATGCGCTGCAAATGAGCTGCTGTAAATATGTCGGCATCTGACTAAATTACTATAGTAGATACCCCAGACACTTTTGAATCTTTTGTGTGTCAGCATTTCGGGTGCCCGGCGGAAAATATAAATGGCGAAAGGGAGACAGACAAAACACGAACCATCTGTAAGGACTGTAGAAAGCTAATGCCGCACACAGCGGCTAATGCTACTACTAACTACTATGCAAAGCCATTTGCAGCACCATCATAGCTCTTTATTTAAATTCACTGCACCGGTGAAGAAAACATTTTTTAAAAAATGTTATGTTTATTATTGGGTGCTTTCCACTTCATGCACCCACATACAGCGCTAGCTTAAAGCAATGCATTCTGGTCCTGACGCAATGCATCATGGTTATATTTTTTATCGCCCGTTGCATTACGTCACCATGTCACATGGTACCAAAACTCCGCGAGAGCAAGACACATCAGGCAGCACCTCTTAGCAGGCTGCACAGGCTGGATCCGCCTCCATTACGACACAACTTTGCCCTTATTGGCTTAAGATTTTAGTTACATACATGACGTTTGTATATCTGCTATTTCTCCCGAGAAGCAGGTAAAGCGGTAACTGCTTTTCAATTAATTTACTTGGTAAAATTAAATTTAAATAAATGATATGAATATTGTAATAGTACTCGTGAGCTTTGTTTGTTGTTAGTTACTGTAATGTTGCGCTGCTTTATTTGTTTAATCGTCTTGTCTGTGAAGACATTCAAGTTAATCAAATAAGAACTGCACTGTACACTGTACATGACCATAAAAACTTTGAATCCTTGAAATAAATGTTTTTGATCTTTTCCTTGGCAGTTATCTTTTTACACAGGGCCTCTATGTACACAATAGTTATTTTTTTCACGACTAACAGTATGGATCAGGAGTTGGTTATTGTAAAAGAAGTAATGTGCATGCAGGTGATATTTGTATAGATTTATATTTACCCCTAGGTGATAAGTTTGACAGTCATTTCTTTTACCGTTTGGCCTCTCGGTTGAACATAATAGTGGCGCGAGCAGCTCCACTTGGTTTTTTAAAAATACTCAGCCATGAACTTTTGGTGAACTCAGGTGAATCCCTTCCTTCAGTAGTAAACCTTGGTAGTTTCAGCCGTTTACACATTGTCTCACTAAAAGGTTGATAATATATTTGTCCTTTTACATAGTGATAAAATATACGCGATAAAAATGTGAATATTCATAGATTCAGGACTAACAAAGTAGCTAACAGAAACTCAGACTAACAAAAGGTGCAAATACATACTCAGTTGGTTCCATTGTGTTGATTACATTATAATGTTTACATTGTAATGATTATATCATGGATATTTGGCATACTTTTTATAAAATCGTAATTCTTATATTCTGCGTTATATAGTGCTAAATAATATTCCATAGATGGATGGACTTTATTAATCCCCGTGGGGAAATTGTGTTTTTTATGTCTCCCTCAACTTACTCTTTGTGGAGTAAGTTGTCCGCGAAGTGCAGCTACCTGTTGGGGCGCCCAGGGAGCTGGGGGTTAAGGGCCTTGCTCAAGGACCCACAGACGTGCTGAGGCTGGGTTAGTTTCAACTGGTGACCTCATTACAGGCACAAGGACTGACCCCTGCCCCCCAACTGTGTATGAGTAGCATTTATGCTGTTTCTTGAGTGTGAGCTAGTACATAAACCAGCTAGTGCTCACCATTGCAAAAATACTCTAGCTTTCTGTCATACACATTTTTTTATTTTCTTACATTGTCCGTTTTTGTTCATAGTCTGTAATATTCTGAATAACGACAATGTAGAGGAAAAACAGATTAAATTCTCCTTGTTTGTAATTTCCCCATGTAATCCACTGCCTTGTGGTAAGAGGTGCAAAAGTCAGACGCGTTGAATGATGAGGATACGATATTGAGTTTAGTTCTTGAGAGGATTTATTCATATGATATTTTAACACACAGTACTTTGAACTGGTTTGTTTGGCGCAAAAGGGCCGATATGCAGACACCATCACACATGGCAAATACGGTCAATGACTGTTTCACTTTGCACCTTCAGCCCTGAGCCGCGTAATCTCAGCACCTTTAATAACAACCATTGCTGCCTCCTACAGGTGGGAATACACTTAGACAATAGTAAATATCACTAAGGCAGGCAAGTACCTCTCGTTTCAAGTGTTGCAATACTATATAACATTATATTATAAACAATAAATACGAATAAATAAAAACATTAAACAAATAAACATAATCAATAATATTCATGAATAATTATGCTTAATATACAAATAAAAGAATAGCTCCTGCAGATGATTTCAGATAACTACTGGAACAATGAGTTCTGGAGGGGAGCAAGCTCTGTTACATGCTATAGAAATGTTGATCTGATTCCTTTCATTATCAGATTGTTACCACTGTTAAAAACCACAGATATTGTATTCTGATTGTATGCATTTCCTTATTAGGGCATGTCAGTTACTTCTGTTAAAAAATCCGTTTATTCTGACGTCGTAAATTTCCTGATCAGAGTTTACCCTCTTTAAAGTGATGGAGGTCCACTTGTGCGAAAGATACATCGATATGCATATGAGATTTCGTTTGTGCCAAAAATATGTAAATAGCACACAGTCCATGTCGACTGAGCATGTGACAAAGAATTTTTCTGTGACAATTCTATTTTGTCAATGAGTTTGTCTGTGGAGCCCCTGAAGGGACCTAATGGTGTCCGCTAATTAGATACCCAGAAATAAACTGTGTGGCTCCTGCCCAAGCATTGCTGCCCAAACAGCAGCTTCCTCCTTATGCCACCGAGGGAGGAGTAGCCAGTGGTTCCCCTGCCCCTTCCCCTCTCCCCCCTGCAGACGAGGATCATAACCATTCAGCACCCGACTCTACCTCCTTCTCGGTGAAGAAGTGCCGTGGCGAAACACTCAGGCAGCAGGACGAGGTAGCAGAAATTCTTGCCCCTATGTTGGTATGTCCAAATCCTCAAGGGGGAGATAAGGTTTGCTCATCTGACACTGTAGATGAAGGAGTTGAACATAAGAACATAAGAACTATACAAACGAGACGAGGCCATTCGGCCCATCAAGCTCGCTTGGGGAGAACTAAACTAATAGCTCAGAGTCGTTAAAATCTTATCTAGCTCTGATTTAAAGGAACCCAAGGATTCAGCTTGCACTACATTATCAGGAAGACTATTCCATACTCTACACGCTGCGTAAAGAAGTGCTTCCTTAAATCCAGCTTGAAATGTTCTCCCGCTAATTTCCACCTATGGCCACGAGTTCGTGTATTTAAACTAATGCTGAAGTAACTATTTGGTTGAACAGCATCCAAACCTGTTAGAATCTTATATACCTGGATCATGTCCCCCCTCAATCTCCTTTGCTTGAGACTGAACAGATTTAGCTCAAGTAACCGTTCCTCGTATGACATTCCTCTAAGACCAGGAATCATTTTTGTGGCCCTACGCTGCACCTTTTCTAAGGCCACAATGTCCTTTTTAAGATATGGTGACCAAACCTGCACACAATATTCTAGGTGAGGTCTCACCAAGGAATTGTATAATCTTAGCATTACCTCCCTTGACTTAAACTCCACACACCTGGAGATATACCCCAACATCCTATTGGCCTTTTTTATTGCTTCCCCACACTGGCGAGAATGGGACATGGAAGCATCAACATACACACCAAGGTCTTTCTCATGATCAGCTACCTTTATTTCAGTGACACCCATGAAATACCTGTACTTTATATTTCTGCTCCCTAGATGGAGTACCTTATATTTATCGACGTTAAATTTCATCTGCCAGGTATCGGCCCAGTCACTAATTAAATCAAGATCCCGCTGTAGCTGCTGAGCCACTAATTCAGTATCTGCTACACCACCCACCTTGGTGTCATCTGCAAATTTCACCAGTTTACTGTATATATTGGTATCCATATCATTTATGTAAATTAGGAACAATAGTGGTCCTAAAATCGAACCCTGCGGTACCCCACTATGAACGCAAGCCCACTGTGAGTTGAAGGACATTGCCAGTGACCTGCTGGACCCCAGGCAGAACAGGCCTCACCATGCGACAGCCCTTCAGAGACTGGTCCTCCTGCGCATGGACTGGGGCATGATGCATCAGTTTAAACAGGAGCCTGGTAAATCCTGCGAGTGCTACACCAAGCGACTGATGGCAGCATTCTCCAACTACAGTGGGATGGACTCCACAACGGACCGAGAGTGTATGTGATGTAAAATACACTAAGATAGGTAAAAACTCTTTTGTGGACTAAGTAAAACAAACATTTTATGTTCTAGTTTTCTTAAAACTACTGAAACAAATAATTGGCTACACTGCAGTTCCGCTGTTTTGTTTGGCACCCCTGCATGTCGTGCATTGTGTGGAAAAAACCTGAAGGCTGAGGAATGTTACGTAACACAGCTAGAATGTAAAAACTCTCTCTGGTGTAATTCACTGCATAAAACCAATGGTGTTAAGTGTGATGTCTTCTTCATAACACTCCCTGATGTTTGTGTCCGTGACCATGAGATAGGGTGGGCTGCTTTTCTTCCTTCCTTTGACTAGTATTCCTCCTAAATTGTTCATCTGTATTTGCTGCATTGGTACTTGATGTGCGTGTGCCTTGTGTCACGATCGCCATTTAACGGGAGCGGCGGACGGGCAGGAAACAGGCAAGGCAGGCAGGATACGGGGATTTATTAGGAACACGGGGTGCAGGAAACATCTCACGCAGACGGACTTCAATGACGGACACTGAACTCTAGTAAGACATGAACTCAAATAGACAGGACTGATTGAAAATAATCGGACACAGCTGGGTACGATCAGGGAAGCACACGTGGATAATCAGGGGGCGTGGCACACACGGTGGTCAGACTGTCCGGGACCTCCTCGGGGACTAGGGCAGGAAAGTCTGGAGCTGGGTCAGGGACAGGAGTGGGGCCAGGAACAAGAGCCCCAGGGGGCACAGTCATTTGAGGCGGAGGGAGCGCCTCGGGCGTGGGCTCTGGGGCCGCAGGGGGCAGCGGAGGCGGCTGCTCAGGAGCTACGGGCAAAGCAGGCGGCGGCTGCTCGGGCTCTGGGGCCGCAGGGGGCAGCGGAGGCGGCTGCTCGGGCTGCGCAGGAGCTATGGGCGACGAAGGCAACTGCTCAGACGCTGTAGCAGGAACCCAGGACTTTATGCTCAGCCCACTGCTGTTAACTCCGATGACTCACAACTGAGCAGCAATGCACATTTCGAATTCCATCATCAACATCAGGCAGATGACAAGACTGTTGTGGGTCTCATCAATAAAAACGGTGACTCAGCATACAAAGAGGAAGTGTGATGACTATCGGACTGCTGCAGAGCCAACAACCTGTCTCTGAATGTTGACCAAAGAGATGGTTGTTGACGTTAGAAGAACACAAAACACAGAGTGACCACTCTCTGCTGCACATCGATGGCTCATCTGTGGAGATCGTAGAGAGTACCAGATTCCTTGTTGTCCATCTGGCGGAGAATCTCACCAGGTCCTTCAACATCAGCTCCATAGTAAGGAAAGCACAGCAGCACCTCTACTCTCCACGGAAGCTCAGAAAAGCCCATCTCCCATTCTCACACTCTATTGGGGAACTGTTGAAAGCACCCTGAGCAGCTGCATCACGGTCTGCTTTGAGAACTGTGTCGCCTCAGATCACAAGTCCCTACAACAGATAGTGATGACAGGTGAGAAAATCATTGGGAGTATCGTGTTAGAGAAATATGTACTTTTTTATCATCATTTTGCTAGACGCTTAGAAACAACACCCTGCCGCAGCTTGATCTTAATTGAGCAATAACACGTCTCAAGAACTGTCGCTTGAATATTTCCACCCCATATATGGTGACAAACAATGTTCAATGTCAGTTGCATATCCTGTTTGTGTACCTCAATAAAAGACACTGCGAGGGGAGTTACTCTTTCGAAGTTGGCTGAGTTCGACTGAGAGGCTGACACCTCGAGGTCAGGACCGGGCTTCCCTTTGTAAGGAAAAGTGGTAAAAATGTCCCAAGGTTCTTGGTTGATCATTTGAATGCAGACAATGTTAGGAATTTATGATCATGGGGGAAGCCAGGGAGAGAATGGGGGTTCCAGTTGGCACCACTATGGTGATAAGGATAAGATAAGGTGATAAGAATTGAATTACAATGATCATAAAAGTCTCCACCCTGTCCTGTCCCGTCCCTGTCTCAGGATCCTCACACTCCAGGGGGTCACTCTTTATATGTAAATTCACTCACAACACCTACACACAACACCTTGGTGGGGAGGGCCTTTTTGGGTATAAAGGGGGGTGAAGAACTGTCTTCAATTTGTATCTGAGCTGCCTTTCAGTACCCGGTGTGTCTCTACACTGTATTACATTGTATTATTTTTGCTGTTCAATAAACCATCATTTTGCTGAAACTGCGGAGACTCTGCAAGTGGATTCCCTACACCTTGCAGCAAGTAAAACGTCATCACAGCTGTCTGCGTTGTTCTGTGTTCAGAGACTGGTTTGTTTCCAGCGCATCTTCAGAAGAAGATAACCCTAACATATCTCTCCCCTCCATCACAGATATTCACACCACACACTGCATCCGCAAAGCCACCACCATTGTGGATGACCCCACCCACCCCTCACATTATCGTTTCACCCTCCTGCC
Organism: Brienomyrus brachyistius; assembly: GCF_023856365.1. Classification (NCBI taxonomy): domain Eukaryota; kingdom Metazoa; phylum Chordata; class Actinopteri; order Osteoglossiformes; family Mormyridae; genus Brienomyrus; species Brienomyrus brachyistius. The sequence goes on along the minus strand of NW_026043022.1, from coordinate 53,949 downwards.
TTCTGGAAATAGGTCCCGGAGCATTCGGGCCTTTACAGCCAGACTCAAACAGCTTTATCCCCCATGCCGTCAGACTACTGAACTCTCAGGGACTAATCTGATACCACACACACATACACTCATTAACACACTTTATTATTTAACTACTATTTTTTATCTTATTGTCGCCATGTTTACAGTTACTTTTATTTATTTTTATTGCTACCTCATTGGACAACCAAACTGCGCCTTCTCAGTACTGGGTTTACTGTGCTGTTTGTGCTCGTTGGTGTCAGTTGTCCTCTCTTTTTGCACTGTCCTGCAATGTTTGCACAGTTTTTGCTCATTATGCACCATACAGTATGTTGCTAGGTTGGTATGTGTTAGTCTTCTGTTAATTTAAGTAGCACCTTGGTCCGAGGGAAACAGTTTCTTTTGTAACTGTACTATACTCAACTGTGTAAAGTTAAAAATAACATTAAAGACCTACTTGACTTTTACTGAACAGGTGCTAAAGTGAAATTACTTGCTTCTGGGAAAGAACTCCAGCTGAAATTCTGTACAACAATTATGGGAGACATATGGGAAGGACGCGGTGTCAGACCTGCCCCAGTGGGACGAATGTGGTTTTCCTAGTAACAGCAGCTTCAGTCCCAATCAGATAAGCCAGATGCGTCTGAAATTAGAGGAACGGGATCAGACTGGTTGCTCAGGGACTAATGTGGTAGAACTAAAACAGAGACAAATTGGACGGTGTTTCAATTGTGGGAAAATGAGACAAAGCAGGCAGAGGAGATGCGGGTGGCAAAGAAGCATGAGATAAGGAATGCAGAGAATGTGGATGAGGGTGAGACTCCTGTGAAAACTGTGTATTGAAAATTAGGGCCATAGTATTGTCATCCATCCTGTCAGGGTATGGAAATACACTGAGGGTAAATGGCCTAATGCAGGAAGTGTCTTAATCCTATAACATCCAGCTGATTCAGGCTGTGGGGGACAGTGTAGTACTGCACTCTTCTGGCTGGGACCTTGAATAAATGAATGAATGTTACATTTATACAGCCCTTTTCTAAGATACACAAAGAGCTTTACAGAAGCACTGGGGAGCCACTTCAACCCAAACGTGAGGCAGCAGGAGAGGGGGCCCAGGCAGAGAGAACAGCCAACAAGACGGGTGCTTCCACAGACAGGACGGGGGCCCCGGCAGACCAACGCTGACGACTCCTGGGACCAAGTCAACAGAGCAGCTGTCGTCATTGTGACTCACCCTCATACATCCATCCATTGTCTAAACCGCTTATGCTACTGGGTCGCGGGGGGTCCAGAGCCTATCCTGGCAGGATCTGTGCACGAGGCAGGGAACAACCCAGGACGGGGGGGCAGCTCATTGCAAGGCACATTCACACACCATTCACACACACATGCACTCCTACGGCCAATTTAGCAAGAGAGAACATGCAAACTCCCCACACATGTGACCCAGGCGGAGACTCGAACCTGAGTCCCAGTGGTGGGAGGTAACAGTGCTAATCACTGCACCACCAAGCAGCCCCACCCTCATACATGATTTCTGATTCTTGATTTTAATCCCCTTTTCTGTTTTTGGCAACATATAAAGTGCTGTGAATGTCACTGTCAGATTGTCATATCATCCTCCAGTTGTCCCTTGTCACCCTGGATGCACATTGAGTGTTTGCTAAATATTTTATCTTGTAGTGTTCCTGATTTTTTCCTGTGTTTTAATTTGCAATTCTCAAATTTCATGACTGGCATCCGTGGGGACGATTAATTAAACCTGTTAACTCTGCACTTCAATTTCAAACTGTTGGTAACATGTGTACATATTTTTGTCTGATCTTTTCACCACCAGGTGGCGATATAGCAACTCCAGAGTTATTGATGGCTAGAACAAAAAAAACACAGTAACACAGAGGTGTAGCTAAAAATTCTGGGCCCCTGACAGAATGTCACCTTGCGCCCTCTGTCGAATTTTACATTCTGTGAAAGAGATTTGTTGAGCCATCTTCCAATGTAATCCAATCCAGCTCTTTATTTGAAAAGCACTTTAAACAACCTTATGGACCAAAGTGCTGCACAAAGGAATAAATAAAAACATTCACACACTTAAAAACTAAGTAAAAGAAATTTAATAAAAACCAAAACATTCAATGTGAGTAAAAGGCCATTAATAAAAATTTAAAAAAATCAATTAATTAATAAAGAAAAGGCTAAGATTAAAATAAGATTTACTATTAAAATTAACATCTCACAATGTGTCAAAGGTGAAGGAGAAGAGATTAGAAGAGATTTAAAAACGGACAGAGGGGATTCCTCTCTAATGTGAAAAGGCAAGTCATTCCACATTTTAGGAGCTGCGACTGCAAAGGCTCGATCCCCTCTAAGCTCACGCTGAGTCTTAGGAACCGTCAGGAACAGCTGATCAGCTGACCTGAGAGAGCGGGTGGGGGTGTAAGGGTGAAGCAGCTCACAGAGGTCAGATGGAGCAAGACCACTGAGGGCTTTAAAAGCAAATAACAGAATTTTAAAATGAATCCTAAAATGTACGGGCAGCCAGTGGAGTGAGGCTAAAATGGGGGAGACATGCTCATATTTCCATGTGCGGCAGCATTTTGAACCTTCTGGAGGTGAACAATAGTGGAGCCTCTAACCCCAACATAGAGGGCGTTACAGTGGTCCAAACTAGTAGTGACAAAAGAGTGGATTACTGTCTCAAAGTGCTGCCTAGAAAGAATTGGCTTTATTTTGGCCAACTGCCTCAATTGTAAAAAGCTTGACTTGACAACTAACCTTATCTGAGTGTCAAACTTAAGGTTGGTGTCGACTTTATGTGTGTGATGTGTGATGACTGGTTTACAATATTGTTCCAAGGAACCTAAAATTACAGTGGAGGTCAGAGGAGTGGAGTTACCAAAAACCAACACTTCTGTCCATTACCTCCCCACTTCCTTGTTAGTTACAATATTTGTTCTGCATTACTGTACTGCTTTGGAGCCTTTTGATATTAAGGTGAATAACACAGGTGAAAAATTAAGGTGAAAAAAGAGACAGATGCATTGACAGCAGTCGTGGCCACACTTTGGACTGGGAGTGTAAGAGCAAAGGAAACTGAATCCACTATGTTCTGTCCTGTAAATTTTTATTAAACACCACATGACACACATACGAGTCCTGTTTTAACTTTCAGGGCTGATGGTCTGCAGCCTGGCTTGTGTTCTACAGTGCAGCGCAGGTGCAGTCACTGTGCTGAGCCCGGCGTTATATTAATGACGCAGCCTTTCACACTGACCAGTGAGAAATAACCTTGAAAATGACTGTGCTCTTTGTGGTTCTCCTTTTTTCTTACCACCAAGCAAGAGACTAAACATATTTTCTACTTATCAGTTATCAGAAATCAGAAATGTCATGCAGTAATCAGAGGTTAGACAGCAAGAATGACTTTTGTATTTTTATCTTTTGTCAATCTTTTATCCAGCGACTACTAATTCTCATCGGGGTCTGGAGAGGGTGGGACCTGTCCCAGGAAGCACAGAGCACAGGCCTGCATGGGATGCCATTCCACACAAGCAAAAACAATTAAGATGGTCAGATTTGCCTCACTGTGTGATTTTGACTGAAAGATGAACTAAGCACAGTCTTGTGTGTATAAAAATGCGTAGATTCATTTAACTTTAACAATGAGATTCAGCAACATGACCTTATAGTGTTAATGATCGGTATCTTACTGGTATTAACTGAATTATGCAAAATTCTACATTATTCTATATTATTGCACCCAAATTGTTCATACTGACTAAATGTAATTACTGACATCCTGGACATACTGCTTTTTAGGTTTGAATTTAAAATGTTAGTAGACAAATTCATGCTGTCAATAACATCTCACTTGCTCACCCACTTTTAGATAAAAATACCCTTTGTGGTTTTTCTAGTGAAGCAGTGGGCCTGAGCTGAGGACCTGATGGTTGTGTGGTTTTCGCTCACTGAGAAGAGAGACACAAACACCCTGCTCTCAGTCGGTCAGTCTTCCTGTAAAATGCAGAGGTGAGACTGCTAGTGGAAAATTACTGACTGCAGCGTCAACAACACATATAAACAGCAGCACAAACAAAATGTTCCACAAATGCAGGACATCTGTATGCTTACAGCACACATCAGACACGCTGACCCTCAGCACTGAGCTCCTCCAGGCTCTGTGCTCTCCCTCTTCTCTTCAATTTCTACACAAATCACTGCTGCTCCAGTGAAGATCCTGAATTTTGCAGGTGATACTACTGTGTTTGCCATCATAACTGAAGGTGATGAGTCTGCCTACAGACTGGAAGTCGTACAGCTGACCATCCAGTTCTGAACTCACATTATCCCAAATGTCCACATGCTTAGACTCCTCTCATCATCAGGGAGGAGCGTCCCTTGGCACTGTAGAGTAGATGGATGAGAGCAGGCTGATAACAAGGCTGTCATCAATTTTATGTGACACCTCTCACCCCCCCAGCAGACTATGGAGGCCCGTAAGGGCAGCTCCTTCAGTAAGAGACTCAGACACCCGGCGTGTGACAGAACGGTACCGCAGGTCATTGGGCCCCACAGCAGTCAGGCTTTATAATCTGCACTCTGCTCATTGAACTTTTCCCCTGTTCACTGTCTTCTGATACAGTTTCTATCTGCTGCTGATCTGCAATATTGTTCCTCCTTATTCACTGATGTGCAGTGTTGCATTGAGCCAGTGCATTATGCCCTGTGTGGCAGCTTCCTTTGGGAGGCTAATATCTGGCACATGAGCAATAATGTTACATGCAATAGGATTGTGTATAAGTTAAGGATTGTGTATAAGTTAATTTTAATATTCCTATAATATTCCTCTGTATGTAATATATTCTTATTTTTTGTTTCTATTATTACCCTATATTTATATATACATCCATTTCTTTTACATTCATAATGATGTTGTTTGTTGTTTTGTGCCCCACTGCTCTTGTAACAAGCCTCAGTCTTGACTCTCCCTTTTAAGGTCTTGGCCTTAAATCACACTCGATATAGGTGGTGTCGTCCCCATCACCCTGACCAGGATACATGCTGTAAGATTAATGGATGGTGTTTATCTGTGTGATGAAAAAGAATGTGAATAAAACAAAAATGTACCATTATAAATGGGAGCCCTAGGATGTGTGGTGGTTAGAGATGTGGACTGATGAGAATTTTGCTTTTCTAAAGTTCTGTTGTGAAAACTGTACATTCCGTTCCATGTACAGTAGTGATATGTAGCAATCATGTGCTCCAGTCAAATGTCCAGCTGCATGAATAATAATGGTGGCTTGTTTGGATAAAATAACTTAGGCTGAATACTTGAAAGCGTGACCTGGGTGAGGTAGAGAGGAAACAGGGTCTTACAAGAAGCAGATATTGTTCTGTCTGTGTGGTTTTTACTCTTTGCAAAGTGAGTCCAGCACAGTGCAGTCAGTGGGTCAGTCTTCCTGAGCTGCATCTAACCAGTGGAAACATCTGCAGCACTGCAGAGAAGCACTCAGCAGACAAACAAACCCAAACAGCTTACAGCTGTATGTCACTTTTGGACAGAGGTGGACAAAGTACACAACTTCACTACTTGAGTTAAGTATAGATACTCCTCGTCAAATAATACTCAAAGTTTTTCAGTTAATTTTTTACTTCAGTTAAAGTACTGGAGTATTTGCATCTAAGAATACTTAAGTATTCAAAAGTACATTATGTTTTAAATGCAAGACATTTTTCAGAACCTAATGACTCCTGAACACCCCACTGAATACACTGACTGGCTTGTACATCTTGTAGAATAAAAAGCTTGTGGAATATGATACAATGACTATAGAAACACAACTGACATAACAAAAGTACAGCCATTGTCATTTTCATCTTATTTAACACCCCCCACCCCACTCACACAAAAGAGCATGGTAGTGTTCTTACAGAGCCGTAGCAGTGTGTGTGTGTGCATGTGTGCATGTGTGTTTGTGTGTGTGTGTGTCTATGTGTGTGTGTGTTTGTGTGTCTGTGTATGTTTGTGTGTGTGTCTATGTGTGTGTATGTTTGTGAGCCAAGTAACAAGACAGGGAGCAAGAAACAAAACTCCTCTTTCTTAATTATCCACATCGTTATTAACGACACAGGTATATATACAGGTACATATACAGGTACATGTATATACTCAAAAATACATCCAGAACACACAATTAAATGAAAAACGTAATTTAAGAACACTTGAAATTTTCATTCAGTTTCTTTCATCTGTTTAATATAATCGATCAGTCCCTGTGCGTTTGCCCCAAACCATTCAGCATGGTACACAAGGGAGACAAGTAAGCATGTGTGACATCAAAGAACTGATTGCAGCAACTCAGCCTTTCCACAACATTAAAGCCGCTTATTCCCCCCCATGCCATGAAGAAATAATCTCTGTGGCTCCCCTCTCCCCCTCCCTCAGCCCCCAGTCTGGCTTGAACATTTGCACTTCCAGTAAAAATGCGCCCCAAACACACTGACACCAAACTCAGCACCGGTGCTCCGTAAAATCCCGTGATTCAGTCTCAGAAGCACTGGCTCCCCTGCCCTCCTCTGAACATTATTAAAGCTACACCCTGAACACTCTGTGTGACTGACATGAATGAGAAGCATCTTTATTCATAATCTCTGTAGCGGAGGTCAGAATACAGAGTGTCATTATTCCCGTCTTTCTTCTGTCTCCTGGGTTTTGGCTTCTTAAGGTTCAGGGCAGCGTAATTCAGTGTGTCCTCGTCATGGCACTGTGGAGACAAAGATGGCAGAATTGGATGGATCAAATCGGTTTGCTATTACCTATTTTCACAAATAGCACTTAAAATGCTGATCCCAGGATGGAAATCAGTCTGAGGTTCATTTGTTTTACTGACGATTTGTAATTTGAAATATTTATTACATACTTGCTTGCGTGACCATTCCACTTTTGATATATCACTGTTCTTTTCATCTGTTTAAAATATATAACACATCAATATATTATTTAATTTCGCACGGTATCATACCGTGGTCAGATAACATTCCGAATTTTCAAGCAATCAACATCCTTTTTGTCTCAAAAATGAAAGTAAAAATGACTTCTGTCAATTTAAGTGTGCATGTTTGGATACGTGTCATTTGTTCTCATATATCATATATAATAAAATTGCTATAAAGGAGATCTTGGTAATAAAAGTTATTGATATGCAACTTATTGCAACATGTATATTTCAATAGATTTTGCAAAATATGAAAGATATAATACAAAAATGTAAATCTTACAGTACAAAAAGGTTTATATAAATAAGGTGAGATTTAATAATGGATTTTAAAACTGTATTACCTGCAAGAGTGGTTTTAATATGAAAATGTTATCTATCATAAAACAATTTTATATTTCTATAATTTGTTAAAATCTACATTTTGTCCTTCTGAGTGCATAAAGCCGGGCAGCGTACCTGCACAGTGTGTACAGGTCAGTTTACATCTTATACAAATGAGAGCAACGTTCAGAATAATGCTGCAAGATAAAACTATCAGCAAGCCAGAGTGAAGAGGATCCAGCAGCTTCTGAAAGCCTGTAACAAAGAGATAGATTTCAGCATAATGATATAGAGACACATTTCCCATTTGCTTACATTACATTAGTTAAAGATCAAATCGATAACACATTACAGCAGTTGTTTTGTAAATAGTCCATTTTTAACATGAACTTCTAGTATTTTGCATTTTAACAATTTATATTAATATTTGAAATAATTATTAAATTAGGCTCCGGACCCCCCGCGACCCAATAGGATAAGCGGTTTGGAAAATGGATGGATGGATGGATATTAATATTTGAAATAATTATTAAATTAGGCTCCGGACCCCCCGCGACCCAATAGGATAAGCGGTTTGGAAAATGGATGGATGGATGGATAATTATTAAATTAACATCTGTGTAATTTAATTTAAGCACTTAAATTAGAAAATTCATTACATTAAAAAAAGAAATAAATGTCTTAATAGCAGAATAAGCTAAATAAAACTTTGAAGCAGATATACTCTCCACACTGGGTGCTACCATCTATATCCAGCTGTGTGCCGTTCCCAAACAGCATCTCCCCACACTGGGTGTTACCATCTATATCCAGCTATGTGCCGTTCCCAAACAGCATCTCCCCACACATGGCCACAGCGCAGTAGTAAGTCCCAGCATCGGAGAGGCTGAGGTTCCCCTTGGGGAGGCTGTAGACGCAGCTCCGTGTAGGAGATCCAGCCTCAGGGCTCTTCTCACACTCATCACTGCTGTTTCCATGGCTGTAAATGACTCCAGGAAGGGATTCTCCTGATCCATGTCTGAACCAGTAAACACTGTGTTCTCCTGCACAGCTCCCAGTCTCTATCGTACACTGCAGGCTCACAGAGTCTCCTGGCTGCAATGTGTCAGACACAGGCTGCTGTACCACAGTCCTGCTGTTGGAGTCTTTACCTGAAAAGCAAAATAGTCATGATGACAGCCCTTTGAGAATAACAATGGAAAATACAGATCCTCAAAAATTGTTCTTACAGATTTTTGGGAACTGAATCGATGTTCTTCTAGCCATCCAAGAAATCAGTAACTTCTTGGAGAACAGCTGACATTCTTCTCTCTTTTTATTGTATTACTGCTTATTAGTATATATCAGGTAACACTATACATTAACTGCACCTACATAATACCTAAATAAAAATTATATGATAATAACAAACATTATAATCATATAATGTCTTGTATTAATGTATGAAGGTAGATGAATATAATTAATTTCAATTCAAAGAAATGAAGTGTGTAAAGTGTACTTTATATTTTCATGATTTTCGTGACTTTACATTTGGTTTATGTTGCCCCTTTTCCACAGGAAGGTATTTATTGTTTTTGCATATTTAGCTCTTGATGTGTTTTGGTATTTTTGAGCATTTTGCTGTAGTACCTGCATAATTTAATTCAAGAGCCGAAGAGCTGTTTGCCCATTACTAGTTTGTCTATCTTTTAACATTAAAGAAAAAGTATACATAGTAAAAGGAATTACTTGGTTTCGTAGTTCCTCCTATTTATTTTCTTATGCACACAAAAGTAAGTTTTTCCGTTCAACCATAGCACTACAGCGAAAAGCAAAACGTCATGGCAAATACAATTATGCTTTATTCCAATACACATTGCTAATTTTTCATTATTATTACATTTATTCAGCATAATATCTTCAAAGGTTTCATGATTTAATTTGCAATCTTCTGGCCTGAAATCTTTTCCTGCTACACTGAAGACTCTCTCAGCGTGTGCAGAGAAAGCTGCAGCCAAAGGGTTGGCATCCTCTGATAAACATGGTTGGTTCAGGTATCGGTGACATTATGTGAACCTTTCATGGCAGGAATAGGGACTAGTTTGACTTTTGATGCAGGAAAAGTGTTTGGGACGTTTCTTAGGTTAGAAACTGCCGTCACTGCAGCCAACACTGACTTTTAAGGAGAGACACTCAGCTCTTCCTATGAGCAGATCCACCATGGTGCACAAAATGACAGTATAATTATTATTTTAGGTGACACTTCAAATGTTGCATTATTTCATTCTTTACAAAACGACATTTTTATAACAATGATGTATAACAATGTTAATGTGTTTATGTATAATTCATATTTAAATTAAAGTTCATATTTTAGTTAAAAGCTACACCTACAGTACGTATATGAACTTGAATTTGAATCCAAACCCTTTTTCGTTCTTCTTCTTTAAATTCAAATATAAATTTCAATGCCACAACCTGTTTTCAACCACAATTCAAATGTAATTCAGATTAACAAAATGAACTGAAATTCAAGTTCATATATGTATTCAAAATCCTGAATTTTAGGATACGTATTTGAGAATTTCATTCTCAAATCAGTTCTGAATGGTGCACATCCCTAGTTCATATGTTAAATCATGCATTTTTTTTTTCAGAGTGAATACACACTGACTGCTCAGATAAATAACGTCAAAAATAATTTTCTTTTGTTGCTTAAGATTTTTGCACAGTCCTATACTGTATATAACAACTCAAACATTTTTTTATGTTATTTGTTTTAAAGAGGCTGCAATGTGTAACATTAACATCTGTATAAAGAGAAGGTTAGGCTTTTGGCTGACAGCAAGCAAAATGCAACAAATTGTATAATAATAATAATAATAATAATAATAATGAATGATTTTTGTTTGATGTTTAGAAAAACATTTATGGAACAAAGCAGACAATAAGGTATCTTTGCTAATTTTATATTGACAAACAACTAAACTGTCAAAATTATTTTGCAGGGAATAATCTTACTGACATTATAATAAAGCAAATATGAAAATAGTTGGAATCTCATTTACCTGTGATTATGACAAAGGTTCCATTCCCGAAGGTGACCTCATGAAGAAACACAGCAGCACAATAATACACTGCAGAATCTGACGGCTCCACGTTAGAAATAGTGAGGTTAAAACTCCCCTCTGCATTCAGTAAGGAGTAACGTTTTATGCTTTTATATTCCTTGTAAAATTCACCAGGTACGTAGAGAAGTGCTTTCGCCATGGGCTGGGGCTTCCGACCAACAGCTTGCTTAAACAAAGTAACAAAAGTTGTTTCTCCTTGACAGAAGCATGTCAGGGTCACACTGTCTCCAAGCTGAACCCTCATCAGGTGACTGGGCTGAACAACATCTGTAGTCAGTGCAGTGTCTGCAAAAACAGAAAAACAAAAAAAATCATAATCAAATAAGACATATAATAGTAATCTAAATAACTATTAACTATGATGCAGATTAAATGGCCAAATTCCACTGATCACATCATACAGATAAATGAAAATATTAAAATCCCAAAATAATTTATATTATAGGGCCTTACTAATGAAAATGAGAAGACCAAAGAGTCTGAACATTTTTGTGCTTCCACTGTTTAGAATAAACTGCTCTGCTGCTAAGTGAGAGATCATGGTCGTGGTCGGGATGAAAGGGCAGGAAACAGAGAGGAAACAGAGAGACACACATCAGGCTGATCTGATTGGCTGTTCACATGGGAACTTAAGTAACAGTGAAAAAGCATTTTAATGTGCACTTACATGACGTTTATTAATTTACTCCTTAACATCCAGTTAAAATGAGAACAATTAGATAAACAGGAGCAGATACTGAGCATATAAAGTTCTTTGTACAGAGTGCTGAGATACTGTGGGAGAGCATTTGCTAATCATCTCTCTCAGACAAGCTCAGCACAGTATGAGTCTGTTATCTATCTGATATTAGACAGTCTCTCATACAGTAATAATAATTGATACTTTATTGGTCCCTGTGGAGAAATTGTCTTAACTTCTCTCTCAACTTGCTCTCTTTTTTTTAGAGTAAACAGAGTAAGTTGTCTGCGAAGGGCAGCCACCCATAGTGATGCCCAGTGAGCTGGGGGTTAAGGGCCTCGCTCAAGGACGCAGAGATGTGCTGTGGCTGGGTTTGAACCAGCGACCATCTTATTACAAGCACACAGGCATTAGATATTCTAATCACACTTAAAAGGCAGATTAAATGTTCTTTCCACCATGCAAACAGAATGTAAATTGTAGCTTTACTGCTTAGATTTACATTCACACATTTGCATTTAAAACAAGCATTTTAAGTGATGTACATGAGAGTAAATGGTGAATCAGTTTATTTGCCACTCTACACATTACATTGGCGCCCATTATAAGTAACTGTACAGTGACATTGCAGTTCCTCAGTTGCTTTGATGCATTTCTGGAATCACCCTTAACATCTGCAAAACTGTAAGTGCATTTCCCAAAACAATTCGTGCAAACAGCACCACACAGATGGACTGTCTACAAAAAAAGTCATAGAGGCCACCAGCAGCCCGAATACCACACCGTAAGGCCGTATGTTAGGATGCTCTCTATGGCAGAGCGGTAGGAGGCCACCAGCAGCCCGCATACCAGACCGTAAGGCAGCATGTTAGGATGCTCTCTATGGCAGAGCAGTTGAAGGTCCCGATCAAGAAATCCGACAAGTTTCCCCAATAAGCCAGTAACCCCGCTTCATAGAACAGGCCACAGGACTGGTTTTGGTGAGATAGTCCGAGTAGTAGGTAGAAATCAGGATGGAGACTGAGTGTGGGTCTAACAGGTGAGCAGATGTAGGACAGAATGTAGAGCCCTCTGGTGGAGTGCCTGTGCATGACTGAATGTATGGTTTGGGTCTGATGGTCTGAATAGTTGGTAGAAATAGGCACCTTCCTACCTGATGTGGTAGGTCTAGATAAGGGGTCACCAACATGGTGCCCCAAGGATGCCCCCAATGACCACATGAGTTGCCCGTGGACCTGTTCTATAAAATAGCACAACTCACCAGCGAACATCATCTAAAATTTTATTTTGTCCTGTTTCTAATCTATCACATTTGCATTTATATAGATTTGAAATTGAATATAAAAAAGCATTTAAAACATGTTTATCATGCATGAAGTTTAGACATGTTTAGGAGGGCGTTTAAAACTGATATCAAACTTCGTATGGCTCAGTACCCGTGAAGTAGCTCTCCGTTTTAAAAAGGTTGGTGACCCCTGGTCTAGATCTTGCAAGTTTGTTTGTACTGGCTGTGTGAACATACTGTAGCACTGTTAAGAATATGCAACACAGCCTGAGTTGGGGATCTGCTGTATGCATCAGTAATATAATGCTTTGTCCTTTTCTAGGCTGTTCATTAAGACATAAAGCCTGAAAGTTTTCTGAATGGCATTAATGAAATTGAGCACTGCCCCCACCTGCTGGCCAATTTATTAAAACATTGAAATCGCTGTCTGCACAGGCTGACGTGTCATTTAAGTCTGATAATTTTCTATGAGTCAAACGGCAAGAAAATGACAAGAAGTTAAAAACATGGAGTTAGATGAAGGAGAAAAGATTACAAATTTGAAGATTATGAAATCAGGACATGTCAGCTAAGTCAGCCAAGGTGGGTCTTAAACATATGGACGGAAGTATGAGCGCTAAACTTAAACGGGTTCACTTGTAACCGCTGCCACCAAATTTCGTTAAATTGCTGGGGAGGTCCAGATACATGAGACAGGAATAGAAGGATTATTCTTTATTAATATACAGACGAGGGTTACAACCCTCCCTAGGGCAATAGAAGGGGATACCTGCCACGGGACATTCTAAAACGCTTAATGTGAAAATGCGTAACGCAACTTAATGTATTAAAACAGTCACCACAAATCACCAAATTTCTCGCGAATGTATCTGGCCATAAAGACTTACCTGACAAGAAATCAAAACCGAAATGCTAGGAATATGGACTTTAAGCCTTTTCTTTATGGGCGTCAATGGAGGGGAAAACGCTTGACGTAAGATGAAGTCCATATTCCTAGCATTTCGGTTTTGATTTCTTCCCTGGCATGGGTGACGGGTACACCACGTTCCCAAAGCCACGTTAGCCTCGAGCGAACTGCCCGGAGAAACCGCTCACACCAGCGCTGCAACCCGATCTCCTCCCCTTTTAAACACACATTTCTATGGCGTTAAATTAGTGCCAAAAGTCGTGCGCATAAAAACAGAAAATCCATGCTCTCTACGCGCTCGCGATTGCACAGCACTCACTCACTCGCTCGCCGTTAAATTAGGGCCAAAAGTCGAACCACGCGCGTGCGTGTGCTCGAGTGCTGAAAACCCATCCCCTCTACGCGCTCGCGTCTGCACAGCACTCGCTCGCTCGAATTTCCCGCTTCGTCTTACCGTATATAAAAGAATGGGCCAATGTACGGTAAATTGCATTGTGAATAAAATTTCTTAATACAACATCACAAAGCCAATTTAATAAATTCAAATCCTGGGAAGAACGCTCCTCAGATATTAGTTCTCGGGTTAGTGTTAGCAGACTATAGGCGAAACCACCTTAAGTGCTATCTGTTAATGTTTATTAAATTAGCATTAAAATGGAGAGGTTTATAATATCTTTTGTCCTTGTAGCTGCTAAATACACTCATTATTAAAGCCATAAAGTTGTCTGCCTACTACATTGGAATCTCCACTGAGTAAGTGTTTTTGATGGATTTTATTTAACTTTATTATACTCTGGTCCTTAGATCTAATGTCATACTTCTTCACTTATATTGTTTGTGAAAAGGTTTACCACGGTCAAACAGAGCAGCCACTACATCATCATACATGAACAAGCACCTCACAAAACAAAAACATTTCATTTTCATAATTAAAACTTTTGAATGGTAGGCCTAGTGTGTGGATCAGAGACAAGATCTTGACACCTCATTAACTATAATTTGTTCTGTGAACAGCTCAGATACCACCTTCTCGAAAGTCTTCTGCATAAAATAGAAATAGGATTCAGCGCGACTCCACTAAATTTGGATTACCTGGAGTTCCTTTGTCATCAGGAGCTGTATCTTCTGCAGGCCCTGTCTAATCACATTGAAGTACCTCCTGCTATCACCCTGGCTTTGCAAGAGCTCTTTGACCTTGTGAGGGCACATCTGGAACGTCCAGCCCCATGTGTCACACAGGAAGTCGCTGCCACCAATAGACGACCCAAGATTTTGATTGAAGAACAATGTTTGAAAGAAATGCTCCATACTCAACTTCCTGTGCCTTGCATAGCCACACTGATGGGTGTTTCAAGAAGAACAATCTTAAGAAGAATAAAAGAGTATGAGCTCTGTGTTAGGGAACTTGACAATTTGGTTTCTTCTGTCAAGAATGATCTACCAAATGCAGGCTACAGGATAGTCAATGCAGGCTGCAGTCAATGGGCTACAGGGTTCGGTGGAGAAGAGTTGCAGCCTCCATGCATAGGGTTGATTCCATGCGCATCATATAAAGGTTGTCAAGTCTTGGCTGTGTTGTACGCAGAATGTACCAGGGCCTTTGTCTCTAGTACACGTGGACACAAACCACAAGTTGATCCGGTTTGTATTACCAGCAAATTTATTTGGAGTAAACCCTGGGTGGATTGGTGTGAGGTGGTGGTGGGGCTTTGGAGAAGATTTCCTGCCGATCAACACTAGCAACTTATATCTATCTGTCATGGAGGTCTCGGGACTCACAGATATTCAGAGACATGTGGATAGTTTACCAGTGGTTTTCAGCAGGAAATAGTTATTACTACAAATTGTCACCCCCCCCCCCCGCCCCCCACAGAAACTGGATCTGGCTATAGTGGGAAAATCTTTTTTTTTTTTTATTTGTGAGAACTTGAAAGCAAAACAAAACTTGGAAAAAATATATGCTCATTCACCAATTTTCTAATCTGGGGTCTAAAGTGGTCAGGCTTGCAAGTGTATTTGGTTATTTGTCTATCCTAGCCTGTTGCAGTGTATATTTCCTGTATATTTTGCATGTAAAAAATGTTGTTTGTTATGTCAGTGCTTAATATTATCATGTAGTCTTCATGAACTTTCTTCATCTTGGCCAGGGACTGCATTTGAAAAGTAGCCACTTGACTAAAATTGGCACATTTTCAGAAATGCCAGCAACAATACTGATAATGAACACCCCTCTAACTGACTCTCAGTTGGTTTAGAAAAAAGACTTTTAAGAGAAAAGAAAGCCTTCCTTTGGTTTTGCATTTTTCTCTTTTTTGTTGGCTGTGCACAATATATTAGAAGAATACCTTACAATTATATTAGTTAAGAAATAACAGATTGCGTATATACAATATTAAGGTGATGACAACAACCCTCACTGTCTCTAGGTGCTGCTTCAGACAGGGCATTCTGCAGCAGGGACACCACCCGTCGTGCAGCATCCAGCAAATCTCCCTATCACAACAGCCCACATAACAGAATAACATTAGTGTATGATTCAGTAGGGCTAGTCCAGGTCTGGAAAGTAGTTGGGCCAGATTTTTAAACCAAGAAATTTAGCTGGGCCAGACATTTTCAGCGGCCCAGTAAGCAACAGGTAATGGCATTTTAAACAAACACAAATCAAGGTACATTATTTTAAAAAACTACAACTGAACAGAATCTGAGAGCAATATTTTTTTTCACTTCTGAAATGAGAAAAATATTTTGGTCGTATCTGACCTAGACGCATCCCAAAGAAAAAAAATGCCTATTAGATGGTAAACAGACATAAAGAAAAAGGGAAAAATCGTCTATAATCATCATCCGCTTATACTGTGGTGATCCATTTCACCCACACAGGCATGATCACCATTAGCGGTTTCCACATTATTGTCGAGGTGACTATTCACTTTACCTCTGCTTTCTCCGACATCTTCCTGATTCTGCCGCCAACAAGGGGCTCATAGGGTGGAGACTGAGGGTGTTAAACAGACCAATCTTTTGTCACTGAATGCAACAAATAATGTATTTATCTGTCAAAAGTCCAGCACCAGGAAAAGCAACAGAGTGACAGTAGAAACTGTAATAATAATGGAAGTGCGCCGCCCTACAGGGAAGGAGGAGTGATGGGAGTCCCGGTGGTGGCTAAGCGCGCGTGGGGAGAGGCGTCGTACTGTGAGGCTTCATGAACTTCCGATGGGGCAGTGCTGTCATACAGCGGGGAGCCTGAGAGGGGCACTGTGGCCGGGTGCGAGAGCCCTGGGTAATGAGTTGTAGAGCTGCGCAGTGTCACGATCGGGTACAAGCAGGCAGGCGATCGTGCGGGCAAGGCGTGCAAGGAGCAAGCGGACAGGCAAAAACGGGAGTTTAATTAGGAAGCGCGGACGGGGAAACATCTCACGCATACAAACATCAATGACAGACACTGGACTCAGGTAAGACACGGACTGAAATACACAGGACTGAGCAAATTAACTAGATACAGCTGGGTACAAATCGGGAGAAAACACGTGGGTAATCAGGGGGCGTGGCACACAGGAGGAGCGGACGAGCCGGGCATGACACGCAGGAACTGAGAGCCCAAGCTGTTGGACATTCCACTGGACTAGGAGACTGGGGTGAGTGAGGAGGAGCTCATTGACCACAAACTGGGATACTGGCTGTGTGTGAGCAATGGGGTGGAGATTAAGGAAAGACGTTAAATCAGCATGCAGTGTTGCCTGGAAACAACAACAAATATACTAGTGTCACTGTACTAAAACAATATCAAAATAATGCCTATTTTTTATTCATTTTACTTGTAGAGTGCAAAGTACAAAGGAAAACAAAGAGTAACTATGGCGAAATAAATCAAAGCATGTCCCAGAATGATGGGCCTGAATGGATCAGGACAGAAGAAGGCGAAAGTCCTGTTAACGAGGTGAGACGATGCAGACACAGGCCAGGATGTGGGTATAGGCGAGAACAAGAGGGAAGACGGGGGCCCGAGACTCAGCATGGGGACAGGTGGGGGAGGGGAGGCACGGGCTCACCTGGAGCTGCTCCCGGAGGTGCCGCTATGACTCATGGGTAACATGCCGGAATGGGACGGCACCTGTAGGCTGGACCAGTTGTCATGGGAGGGCAACATGGACAGACAGGTAGACGAGCTGTCTGAATAAGCAGCTGCAAGTATAAAACAATAAATGAAGCAGGTATGTGGTGGGCAGTGTTACAGCGTCCTTAATATGGTCAATACAGAAAAGGCATGTTATCATGTTATGTATATACTGCCTCCAGTTACTTAATGCCTAACTTTAATACATTGATTGATTTGTTCACTGCTGCAGCCTGTGTCAACTTTCCTTTCAGACAGATGTAAAGTCCATTCTGTTTTTGTTCTGTGTAGTTTTTTTTGAACAGCATATGGCTGAATTCTGTTAAACCTCAGACTGAAGAAAATTGTGTTAATTGAAAAGCAAATATCAAAAACTCAGTCTGCAGGAATGTTTTTCTAAATATTTCTGTGGACTTTTGGAAATTTCACGAAATTCCATTGCTCCATTACATAAACACTGAGTGAGATTTCATTCCCATTACTGCAACGTATGAAGAGGATTATGACTTATTACTTTAGGTTATCGGACTGAGTGAGTTTTGGAAATTTGCTCTTCGATAACTGAAGCAGTGCTGTGAATGCAGAGGTTATATGCGTCGCATATCAACAGAACTGTATGTTTATGTCTTGTCTTAATTATTTTGATTAAATGTCTAACTATTCCCAATATGTGTGAACATACTTGGCCAAATAAAGCTGATTCTGATTCAGTCAGAGGGTAATCGTCGGTGTGCTGTACTATCGTGGTGACCCACACAGAGAGCTTAGGACCATGATTTCAGTGTGTGCTTGTGTGAGGGGACAGGCAGGGCGGCGGCTCACTGGGTGATGCACTCCTGTGGGTATAGGGGCTGGGATAGGGGGCGGAGCAGTTACTCCTCAAGGAGGAGTAACAGTCACAGCCGTGGGGGGAGGAGAGGGAGAGGGTGCTCCCAAACTGGGGGTGTGGGTTTGATGAAGAGCAGAGAGACCCTGAGCCTGGGATGAACCAGCTGCCTACTGAAACGAAAGCGGATAAAGACAGAAACTAGAACCTCAAACTAAACAACACAAACAACAATATCAAGTTATATTCAATCATTAAACCGTTATATATTTAATCTAAACAATAGTAATAAATATCGTTCCGATTCAAAATATCATTTACGGGTGAATCTTATGACTTGCATTGGGAAACAGGAAACGGGCCAAGCTGCAGGGCCAGTTCAAAGGCATAGTGCGAGGCGCCCAGAAAGGGGGCGAGGTCTGGGCGGAGTCAGCTAAAGAAGAAAAAGGCCTGACCTTTTTCTGGATGCTGTGGACTGTGTTTGTGTGTGAGCTGCAGCTGCATGTTCCTTACATTTTTTTTATTAACACCAGCACCGTGAGGTTTGGCCTGGACTGGGTCCTGTCCTGCATGGTTGAAGACATGTTGACTGATGGTCAGCCCGTGTTCTGTTGGATCCCACAGAAAGGAAATGGGAATCCCGTTTGGATCGGATGCTGACAGTTGAAAAAAAACTCATGTCTGTGTGTTATGAAAGAATATCAATAAATGTTTCCGAAAGGGGATGACTCATTTGGTAATTATTTACGGCTTATGTTATGGCTGAGAAATTTACAGTCTTTACTAAAGTCTGACTTCTTTCGAGTCACCTTTAATATAGATTGGACACTCTCTATGCTATGTACAATACTTATATAGATGGTACATGTTTACTTGCTTGCACAGATGGTTGATTAGGTAATTAGTGTAAGTGTGTGTGTGTGTGTGTGTGTGTCCAATCGCATGTATGTCCAAGGTCCATAGTAAGTAATATACACTGATCAAGAGATGCCTGAAAGTGGATGAAAGAGGACATTAGTGGGTGTATCACTTAGTGTAACGGGTGCAGGAAAATGAGCAGGACTGCAAGCCATATAATGACCCACTGTCCTTATCTAGCTCTTAATACAGTATGCATACAGTGATGTATCTACAATGGACAGCTACTATAAGCAGATAGCACAGTACAGGTGCTTAATCTGTATGCTATTTCCATCCATCCATTGTCCAAACCGCTTATCCTACTGGGTCACAGGGGGTCCGGAGTCTATCCCGGAATCAATGGGCACGAGGCAGGGAAGAACCCAGGATGGGGGGCCAGCCCATCACAGCTCACACTCACACACCATTCACTCACACATGCACACCTACGGTAAATTTAGCTACTCCAATTAGCCTCAGCATGTTTTTGGACTGTGGGGGGAAACCGGAGGAAACTAGCAGCTTTGTGTGGTAATTGTTTGTATTAAAAATACATTGGATCAAGTCAAATTATTTTTATGAAGAATTAACATCTAAAAGCTGCTAGTAGACCGTGGGAAAATAATTTTTCTATTTTCTTGCTGCCATCTCGTGGCCAAAAGTAGGTATTGCAATTTCCATCATATGTAAGAGGGCCTGCCCATCAGAGTAATGTACATCCTGTGACATGTATTGACTATCAAGACAAACTGAAACACGGTGTATTAGGCTGTCAATGAGTACTGGACTAGGGTGAAAAACTGCCTGATAATCTACCTATTAACTAGAAGAGTACAAACTGGAGACGGATCCCCTAATACAGAGGGATTAACGTCTGTGCCACATCCAGAACCATTCAGTGTAGGAGTCTGGTGGTTCTACTGGATACTGACAAGTACCCAGCCCCTTTGTTCCCTCTGATAATCATCAGTCCTCCTCTGAATGCCTTCACCACTCTATTCCTGAATAGGTACACATTTAAATATGCTAGCAAGATCAAGGTATTGGGATAACTGTTAGGTTCGCTGTTCAGAGAGTTGCAGTGAAAACCATCATACACAGTGGCCCTTTCTGGATAAGATTACCTCCCTCTGATCTAACAGGTCAAGATCAAAGCAAGGTGCATTGCAATGTCTGACACCCAGCACACTACAGCATATAAAATACAGGTATCCATCGCCTTCCGCATTTGGAACCAGGACCACTTGTTGCAAGTCAATTTGGGCGTATCTCAAGTTATACGAGAGAGGCAAGACATTAAGGACAGTATACACAGTACTGAAATAATAATGTACATATTAAACCACAGCACTTAATAAACAGATACTGCACTTACATTTCACAAAAAAAAAATAAAGCACAGATTGCACTAAGAAATCAAAAGATGCATGTGCTAGCAAACAGTGGGAGCTGAGGAAGAAGCAGTGGTGAAATACTTTATTGTACAGTACAGTAAGTTTCTTTTTATAGAATGAAATAGCATACAGGGGGCGGCATGGTGGTGCAGTGGTTAGCACTGTTGCCTCACACCTCTGGGACCCGGGTTCGAGTCTCTGCCTGGGTCACATGGGTGTGGAGTTTGCATGTTCTCCCCGTGTCGTCGTGGGGTTTCCTCCGGGTACTCCGGTTTCCCCCCACAGTCCAAAAACATGCTGAGGCTAATTGGAGTTGCTGAATTGCCCGTAGGTGTGCATGTGTGAGTGAATGGTGTGTGAGTGTGAGCTGTGATGGGCTGGCCCCCCATCCTGGGTTCTTCCCTGCCTCGTGCCCATTGATTCCGGGATAGACTCCGGACCCCCTGTGACCCAGTAGGATAAGCGGTTTGGACAATGGATGGATGGATGGATGCTGAGGCTAACTGGAGTTACTAAATTGCCCGTAGGTATGCATGTATGAGTGAATAGTGTGTGAGTGTGCCCTGTGATGGGCTGGCTCCCCATCCTGGGTTGTTCCCTGCCTCGTGCCCATTGCTTCCGGGATAGGCTCCAGACCCCCCACGACCCAGTAGGATAAGCGGTTTGGACAATGGATGGATGGATGGAAACAGCATACAGATCTTATAAGCACCTGTACTGTGCTATCTGCTCATAGTAGCTGTCCATTGTAGATACATCACTGTATGCATACTGTATTAAGAGCTAGACAAGGGTCATTATATGGCTTGCAGTCCTGCTCATTTTCCTGCACGCGTTACACTAAGTGATGCACCCACTAATGTCCTCTTTTATCCACTTTCGGGCATCTCTTGATCAGTGTATATTATTTACTATGGACCTTGGACATACATGCGATTGAACACACACACACACTTACACTAATTACCTAATCATCCATCTGTGCAAGCAGGTAAACATTTACCATCTATGTAAGTATTGCACATTGCATAGAGAGTGTCCAATCTATATTAAAGGTGACTCAAAAGAAGTCAGACTTCAGTAAAGACTGTAAATTGGCAGCCATAACATAAGCCGTAAATAATTACCAAATGAGTCATCCCCTTTCGGAAACATTTATTGATATTCTTTCATAACACACAGACATGAGTTTTTTTTCAACTGTCAGCATCCTTCTCGATTGTCAGAAGCTCTGCGCTAGAGGGAGGTTTACTGGTCTTATACTCTTCTGGCACCTTGTGTGATTCCTGACTTGGGACATCAGTTTGGCTCCTTCTGTATGTGGTTTACATTGTATTTGTTCTTTAAAGTTGCCCCTTCAGAATTAGACAGTGTAACCAGCTTGCCACATATTGCCTGGATGACATAAGGTCCGGTAAAATCCGGTTCCGTTCTTCCTCCTTTCCGTCCCCGCTTCCTCATGTTGAACAGAAGCGCCTCATCTCCAACATGATAAACTGTGTTTTGGTACCATCTTTTGTATTCGTTTACCACATGCCTGCTTCTGTTTTTCCTGTTACTAGGAGATGTTTTCAGCTGTTGTTGCTTATTGTCTCAACTACTTTATTTTTTTCATCAAAAAACGTGCCGTAGCTTTTCTCATCGGGAAGAATAATTGTGGAAAGCTGAAGTGGAAAAACATTCATAGCAAATTATTATTATTCACAGATCATTATAAAGAGTCATTTTCTAAAAGCATTAAGAACAATGTAATTTGCTGTTTCAAGATATGTTTTTAAATAACTACTTGTCAGTCATAAGAAACTCTTCAACACACATGATCCGATCTTGCCACAAATCATTTTTAATCTCACTTTTGTTGCCAGCAGTTCAGACATTAATGGCTGTGTGTTGAGTTATTTTGAGGGGACATCAAATTTACACCATTATACAAGCTGTACACTGATTACTTTACATTCTATCAGAGTTTCATATCTTTAACGTTGTCCCTTGAAAAGATATAATAAAATATTTACAAAAATGTGTGGGGTGTACTCACTTTTGTGAGATACTGTATATTAAGGGATTGATTGTCAATAATATCAGTAATTCCTGATGTAATGTTAAAAGAATAGAGCCTGTCTCACACAGTTCTAAAACAACCTCAAAAACAGACTTACCATTTTATGTCATCATTCGTTTTCTCATCCAGGCCATTGGTTTGGGGATGATATGCAGCAGTGATCAACGGCAGAACAGGGGCTCTGAACGCAGTATGGATTAAAAAGGAATTAACCATCTCTCTCAATATAAAATTAGGATCATTTATTCTCTACAGAGGCCCCCATAGAATAGTGCATCCATCCCCTCACTCATGTTTAGACAGACGTAAGGCAACAGGCCAATGACATTCAGAACAGCAACAACATCAACAATTGTACAGCTAGTTTTAAAATTTAATAAAAAAGACAAACCAATTAGGTAATATTAATGAAATTATTAAAATGTGCAGATTAATAGTCAGAAATAATTTGCGATTTTAAGAGCGGAAAGGATACATTAAAACTCAATTACATTTATCCCTTAATAATAAAAAAAAGGTTTTTGAATTTTACATCATGATAAATGAGAACTATATGTGATTACTAATTACTGTTGACTAATTTCCTGTCTGGACGTTTCCCTCCTCATTGTTAAAAGTCATTATATGTCTGGGTGCCAGTCAGTGGAAGCACACAGACATGTTGGCCAGCTGTCATATTCATTCAGCACCAGCCCATCAAGTAGAGAATTCAGCACCACGGACAGTGACCTGTGTTACAATGACATCAGGTCATTGGCTCTAAATATTTTTCTAGAAATAACTAAATGGCTCTATTGTAGAAATTTCCAGCCAGAGTCTTGTGGTGCGTTCGTTTTTCTCTCGGAACTTGGAAATTCCAAATTGGGTGACATCACATCCAACAATCTCCCGTTCAAGCTAGCACAACTCGGAACAAACATGGCTGCCTCCATGAATACGCTGCTGTGTTGTTGCTTTATATTTTAGCAGTTATGGAGTAAGATTATTATTTCAGACAAATAAACAAGAAACAGGAACTAGTCAAACCACATTAAAAGCTTTATAAAGTATTTTAGTACATTCATAGCGATATTCTTTTTTCGAGAGGCAAACAAACTACAAACAAACCAAAAACACTAACAAGTCTGGTAAAAATCTGATATTGCATGTTAGGATACTGTTTACGGTCACAATATGGTATTCTCTAAATCGAACACGTGCAATTACATTAATAATTACTAATAATTATAAATAATAATAATAATAAATGGGCGGTATGGTCGTGCACTGGTTAGCACTGTTGCCTCACACCTCTGGGACCCAGGTTCAAATCTCCGCCTGGGTCACATGTGTGTGGAGTTTGCATGTTCTCCCCATGTCGTCGTGGGGTTTCCTCCGGGTACTCCGGTTCCCCCCCACAGTCCAAAAACATGCTGAGGCTAATTGGACTTGCTAAATTGCCCGTAGGAATGCATGTGAGAGTGCATGGTGTGTGTGAGTGTGCCCTGCGATGGGCTGGCCCCCCATCCTGGGTTGTTCCCAGCCTCGTGCCCATTGCTTCCGGGATAGGCTCCGGACCCCCCGTGACCCAGTAGGATAAGCAGTTTGGAAAATGGATGGATGGGATAATAATAAATTTAACAAAATAAACATTTTTAAGGATTTGTAAAATAGAATTAATGTTGAGTGTGTAAGCCGCCATGTTGAAATTACGTCACAGGGGCAACTCGGACAAGAAGATTCTGTCAGACATTAACGTCATAAAAGAGGCGTTTCTAATGGGAAGTGATGTTTTTCGTGACGTTTTTGTCCGAGTTGGAGTGAAATAATCAAACGCAGCATGTGTTCCTATTTGAAGAGAATATTCTATTTTTATTCTAAGGAACTACAGAAAATCAGCTCTGCATGTGATCTCCCCTTTACTGCTCGAGCAGGGCACACGCACATCAACAAGTGTCAAGGCAGCAAGTGCATGCAAACAACTTCTCAGGACGGTTACAGTATAGGACCTTCAGAAAGAGCCAGACTGCGGCGTCATTCAGAGATTCCATTGTCTAAGGCTTGCACTAAAACATTACAGCATATTTAAACAAAGTAGCATGGCACCTGTGTCAGAATCCCTCCCTGCCTTGTTCTGTTCTCTCTTTGTTGTCCCCATTTAGCCAGCACATGTCACTGGCCATCCTGACTCCTCTTTTGATTGTGGGTTTTAAGGATATCAGTGGGTCTGTGTTTTCATAATTGTCCCCCAGGCCACCATGCTGCTCAGCCCTTGATTCCAACTACAGTTGCAATCAGGTGGTTCTCAATCTACTAGGACTGTATAACAGGATTGGCCACCTGTTCTACCTTTACTCGTTCAGCCGCATTCATGAGTCTGGCCTATAGGTTATTCAAATTTTGTCCTGCCAAATTTACCGGACAGGAGGTGGACACTGCAAATGAATGTGTGAATACTCCAATACCTACATCTTTACAAGTTACCTGAAGTGGTTTGGTAAATGATTGTGAGGTTGGAAGTCCTTCTTGATGTCTGTTTGCAGCTCATCCACCAGCAACTGCACGAGTTGTCGCTCCCAGAGGGAATCCCACTCTCGGTCCGCTGGAGGGTCCATCTCACTGTAGCTGGAGTATGTTTCCATCAGTCACTTGGCGTGGGGCTCACAGAATTTACCAGGCTCCTGTTTAATCTGACGCACCTTAGTCCAGTCCATGCATCTGGGGAACTTCTCTGAAAATCTCTGGCAGATTCTTTGCAGCTATACTTGATATTGGGTACTTGCCGCAACTAAGTAATGGGTTGTTGAATCAAAGTCCCGTTCCATGTCAAAAATAACCCCATTTTAGGGTTTTGTTAAACAACTGGTCTAATTTGGATGCAGAGGTTCTGCACGGAAGGCCCAGTCTCTGAAGGGCTGTGGCATAGCGAGGCCTGTTCTGCCTGGAATCCGGCAGGTCACTGGCAACATCCCCCAACTCCTTCATCTATAAGGTCGGGAAACCAGAACGTTTACTCCCCCTTATGGATAAGGACATACCAACGTTGGGGCAACTCCTGCTGCCTGAGTCTTCAACCAAGTCCAAAACAAAAGTATACAATGTTAGGAAGGGTAATTCAATGGTATGAGACTGAAACTAGAAACTGTAAATCGGATGGAGTTAAATAGCAATACTGTGGAAGAGGCATGGGAATTTTTTAAAAGCACATTGTTGCAAGTGCAAAAGAACTTCATACCCGTTTCCAGAAAAACTAAATCTAGGAAACTGCAACCAAGCTGGTGTCATGACCTGCTTGTACGATCCTCGTGTGTGCCACGCCCCCTCATTAACCATGTGTGCTGCCCCGATTGTAACCAGCTGTTTTCTGTCAGTTTGAGTAGTCCTGTGTATTTAGTCCACATTCAAGTCTGTTTCCCCAGTCCTGTCATTGAAATCTCTCGCTGTTGGTACCTGTTTTCATCAATAAACCCTCATTCCCGACTCTCCGTTTCCCGGATCCTTGATTCCTCGCTTCCTGCCTGTTCGTCCAGCACGCGATGTCACAGGTGGTTTACTACGAAAATTAAGAATAAAGTCAGGAGCAAAAGGGCTTTCTTCCACAAATGGAAATTAACTAATGATTTCAAAATAAAGCAGGAGTATCTAAGTCTACAGGTTTAGTTAATAACAGTTATAAGGATGACGTTAAAAGTTTCTTCCAATATTTTAACTCCGAAAGAGCTCTAAAAGCTGAAAATCACTCATTTGCAGGATAGTAAGGGCCTTATAATTGAAAATGAAATTGATATAAATGAGTTTAATGATTATTTTACAATGGCTGTTCACAGTAGAATAGCTTACCACCATTTAGTACAAATACAACGATGTCTATGACCAATATATGTATAACTGAGGCTGATGTGGTACAAAGCCTAGCTAAGCTCAAAATAAATAAATCGCAAGGCCCTGATGGCATCTTATCTATAGTTTTAAAAGAGATGAGGGGTATTATTAGCCAACCTTTAACTTTACTATTCCAGAAATCATTATCTGCTGGTGTGGTATCTTCTGATTGATGTTAGATCATGTCTCATGTCCAGAGAGGCTACAACAGGATCTGGATTTAATTAGCGACTGGGCTCATACGTGGCAGATGAAATTTAACATAGATAAATATAAGGTAATCCATGCAGGGAGCAGAAATATAGTAAATATAGTAAAGTACAGATATTTTATGGGTTCCACTGAAATAAAGGTAGCTGATTACGAGAAAGATCTCGGTGTGTATGTTGATACTTCCATGTCCCACTCTTGCCAGTGTGGGGAAGCATTAAAAAAAGGCAAAAGGATGTTGGATTAAACTCCACACACCTAGAGATGTAAGTCAAGAGAAGTGATGCTACGATTATATAATTCCTTGGTAAGATCCCACCTAGAATACTGTGTGCAGGTTTGGTCACCATACCTTCAGAAGGACATTGCTGCCTTGGAAAAGGTGCAACGTAGGATGACTAGAATGATTCCTGCACTTAGAGGAATGTCTTATGAGGAGAGGTTCGCTGAGCTGAATCTGTTTAGCCTCAAGCAAAGGAGACTATGGGGGGACATGATCCAGGTATATAAGATTCTAACAGGTCGGGATGCTGTTCAGCCAAATGACCATTTCAATATTAATTTAAAATACTAGAACTCGTGGCCATAGTGGAAATTAGCTGGAGAACATTTAAAAATGAATCTGAGGAAGCACTTCAATTCAATTCAATTTTATTTATATAGCGCTTTTAACGACATGCATTGTCACAAAGCACTTTACATTTAACCGGCCAGAACCCCACCAAGCAAGCCTGAGGCGACAGTGGCAAGGAAACTCCCTCTAGCAGG
Organism: Brienomyrus brachyistius; assembly: GCF_023856365.1. Classification (NCBI taxonomy): domain Eukaryota; kingdom Metazoa; phylum Chordata; class Actinopteri; order Osteoglossiformes; family Mormyridae; genus Brienomyrus; species Brienomyrus brachyistius. The sequence continues at coordinate 26,496 of NW_026043022.1, read as the reverse complement.
AAGAAACCTTGAGTGGAACCTAGACTCAGAAGGGGACCCCATCCTCCTCTGGGCGACCAAGGAGCATGAAACTGCATTTACATTGACATTCATTAGAGTTCATATAGTTATAAAGTCCCAGTTGGTTTCATGTAGTTATATCCAGGAGTCCAGGTGCGGGTTCACACGGTGTAGTCGGCTCGGTATCAGCTCGAAAAAGAGAAGATGGAGAAGAGTTATTGCCCTACACCTAACCGGCAGGACTAAAGCAACTATGACAGCCTGCCTAAAAGAGTGACCTGGAAGGAAGCACAGGCATGAGGGTTTACAGAGGTTTTGGCGTCAAGCCACCTCCCATCCACAGCTTAAGTGATCGGCGAGAGTGGCAGGACGACAGCACCAATCCCCCCTTTCCCCTTCAATCTCAAATAACTATGAACCTCCAGATTTCCCATTCACCTTAGAAAAGAAGATTTAACTATCCAAAAGACTGGCGAAAGAGGTACATCTTAAGCCTTGACTTAAAAGCAGAGATTGTGTCTGAGTTCCGAACACTAATAGGAAGTTTATTCCATAGCTGTGGTGCTTTATGAGCAAATGCTCTTCCCCCAAAGGTAATGTTCTTTATTCTGGGTACGGATAGAATACCTCCATCTCGTCATCTAAGTGTATGATTCGGAACGCAAATGAGGTCACTCACATACTGCGGTGCAAGACCATTTACAGCTTTATAGGTTAAGAGCAGTGTTTTGTAGTCAACACGAAATCTAACTGGCAGCCAGTGCAGTGAAGATAAAATTGGGGTAATATGATTATATGTTTTAGTTTAACTATTGCTAGTAGCGGTTCAATCAATGCTGGGAGCATCGCTGAATAATTTTGATGGAACAGGTTCTAGCATACAAGTAGATGAATTTGAAGATAAAATTAAGTACATCAGTTCTGACTGGTTAACCAATATTCAATATTCAAAATGTTCTGTTTAATTGAGCATATTTTTGGTCAAAAAGTTTCATAAAGTCGTCACTGGAAAATAACCAGTGGTCTGGTTATTAGTCAGCTTGGACACCATAGTAAATAGGAATCTAGGATTATTTTTGTTTATTTCAATTAGTTCTGATAGATACTAGATGATTTGGCGGCACTAAGAGCCTTTTTGTAGCTACCCATAGCCTCTTTCCATGCTAGTTCGAACACCACTAGTTTAGTATGATGCCACTTACATTCTGTAAGGACATAAAACTTATAGGTCCTGCAGGCCCCAACTCTGATCAGCCTGCATCAGTCTATTTCAGAGCTCCGCTGGCCCAGGCAAGACTGGACTCAACTCGTCAAACCACCCCTTTTAAGGAAGGCAAAGGCCTGCCGGCTCCTGAGAGACTGGATAGGAATAACTGGAGCAGCACAGAAAAAGCAAGACCTTTCACCCCCGGAGTGACCAGAGTTCCACAATCAATCCACAGCAACAACAGCTGTCAGCCTCCAGACACAGACACCTTTTCCACTATAAACAGGATAACTCAGCACACATAGATGTTAGGGACAAATACACGCATGTTTGGTCTCGTTTGAATAGGCATGAGACGAGGAGTATTATACTCTCAGATTTAAGGCAGTATAGCTTTTCCTAAGAGAAATACAGAAACTTCGGCTCAACCCACCAAACTGAGAGAGATTCTCTCATGGTAGAACAAGGGAATTACAACCACCCCCTAAAGTGATCTGATTGGCTGGGGACTTGAGAACCAAGGTCAGCAATGCCCCTAAAATTAACCATTGACCGAAATTAGTCAGTCTTCAGAAACATGCCATCACCTGGTCTGGATACTTAAGGAAGGGCTTCAGAAGTAGTCGGGGAGTCACTCTGTAATCAGAGCTCCCGCAGAGAACTGGGTGAAAGTCTATCTGTAGTCAGATACTTTCCACAGAACTTTGTTCACTCTCAGCTGAGGAATGTGAATACATGATATGAAGACAACTGGATCACAACTGGATCACGGGGGAATCATAAGCAGGGAAGAACACACAGGCAAACAGCAGCAGCAACATTAAAGGCAGGACTGAGAAGCACATTTATACAAGGCTAAGCAGGGAGCAAACTAGAGGCACCTGAAATGAGTAACACAAGGGCAGGAAGGAGAGGTAAAACAAACGCGGAACAGGCATGGCACGTTATACCACACTAGGGAGGAAACGGGAGGTTCAGGAGGGCAGGGTGTGGCAGGGATCCGTTTCAAAATTTAATTTTGGCTTGTACAAACCTTGGTAAAAGCTGCAAAAGATCGATCAACCACTTTCTGAGCTATTGTCTTAACAAACAAAGCATCTGTTGGGGTGGCGGTGTCTGGGGAATACCATGTGTAATACACCTTGTGAAGATTTATATGTAAAACAAAATATTTTTTGATTCTATCACACATATAGAAATTATCCATCCATCCATTTTCCAAACCGCTTATCCTATTGGGTCGCGGGGGGTCCGGAGCCTATCCCAGAATCAATGGGCACGAGGCAGGGAACAACCCAGGATGGGGGGCCAGCCCATCGCAGGGCACACTCACACACCATCCACTCACACACACACACCTACGGGCAATTCAGCAACTCCAATTAGCCCCAGCATGTTTTTGGACTGTGGGGGGAAACCGGAGTACCCAGAGGAAACCCCACAACGACATGGGGAGAACATGCAAACTCCACACACATGTGACCCAGGCGGAGACACGAACCCGGGTCCCAGAGGTGTGAGGCGACAGTGCTAACCACTGCACCACCATGCCGCCCCTTATAGAAATTATTCTAGGTTTAAATAGTAATTTAGCTGAGTAACTAGGCTGAAATTCTAGATAGTTGCAATTTTAAGAATTATTACTATTATTCACAGCTTTTAAGCATGCAGTTGGATGACGGATGGATGGATATTCAGCCACCAGAAATGCCAATTGTTGTTAAGAGGATCAAAGTCTGCAAAGTAGTATGCAGGGTTTAAGGCCAGAACACAGCATACTCTCCGACAGAAAGCATAAAGTTCACTGGGGGAATTTCTGTGGCCACTGCCTGAACAGCATGTGTGGAGAATGTTTATGAGGGTCGAGCCATGCAGAGCTGCTGGCCCTGGCATGTAATGATGAATCACAAATCAGTTAAAAATCGGTGCAAATGCATGAAGATTTAAACCGGCTGATGTGGAAAATGAATCACTATTGTAGGAGTACTTCACAGTACTTTAACAGAAAAACTGGTGTAATATTACATTTGATTTCACAATGTGAGTTTGACGTCAGATGTCACTGCGTATCACGTCGACATCGTACGTCAGTTTTTGGTTTTGAGCGAACGCGAGATGATGAATGAATTTGAAACTGAGGACGGCACAGTGGTTAGTGCTGGCTTCGGTCCAGGGCCCTTTCTGTGTGGAGTTCGCATGCTCTCCCCGTTTTCGCCGGGGACTCCAGGTTCCTCCCACGGTCCAAAAGCATGCAGGATAGGTTGACTGGTGAGTCTAAATTGGCCCTGTAGTTGTGTGAGTGTGTGCGACCTGCGGTGTGTAGGTGACTGCCTGGGCTTGGTTCCTGTCTGCGCCCCTTGTTCCCGGGATAGGCTCCGGTCTCCCCCGCGATCTCAGTTGGGATTAAGTGGTTTCAGAAAATGGATGGATGGACGCACCGCCCGATCTTCAATTGGCGGTGTGGCAGCATATTAGCTTTCCGGTAATCACAAACGAGGAGGAAACAGCGAGAAAAGCACAGACAAGACATAAACTGCATGCAAACATTGTAATAGACTGATAACATACACAAACAGGTCCACTGGCACCACCGTGAGCTGAGTGAAGATTATTAAAAGGGCAAAGCACGCTAAAAAGCTGCACATGCAAACCTTAGCTTATTTATTTGATTTATTTTTTTTTATTTACTTATTTTGATTTGGGATTTTTTTCAACAGTATTTTATTCAAATTCAGTTGCACTGTTCACAACAGTGTCAACAGTTCAGAAAGATAAATATAAGAATATTTTTGAATATATTTGTCTGCAGCTCATTCTGCAAAAAATGAGAAAATTGTATCGTGAACTCAGAATCGTGAATCGTATCAAATGGTGAGTTGAATGTATCGTTACATCCCTAGTTCTTACAGTAGTACTATGGTATGGTGGAGCCACATGACAGGAAGGCAGTACATTGCGAAGTCTGTTAAGAACATCATTCGCACTGAACTGCCCTCCATTGACCAGCTGTACTTTAACTGCCACAGTAACAAGGTTCAGTCTATAATCCAGGACTCTGACCACCATCCACAAACACTGACTAGCAGATTCATGAACAGCTTCATTCGCCAAACAATTCAAACCTGCAGCTTTTGCATCCCCTGTAACAGTCATTTCCACGGCAGCTGCACTGTACAGCTGTTACTGCACTTTATCCACCACTGACCACGTATCATCCAGTTTTGTCCTGCTTTGTATCGCACTGTTTCTGCACCATGTTGTCTTGTACTCCCTTGTGTTGTTATGCACCATCTGTGTTGTTCTGAGCAGTGCCATGATGCAATATTACAAAAAGATCTTGAGGAAATGCAGAGTTCTGGAGGAGATTCTCACAGATCATGGCATGTGTTTATACTGAAGAAACTGTACAAATTGCTAGACATAAAACACAGGACTGGCAACTGTGGTACGTTTTAACACCTTGATAAAAAACTTAAAATCCATAGTAAGTAGGACAACCTCATAGAACCTTTACTAGTCATTGTTCAGAAGATTAACACGGATTAAAAACCATTACTATGAAAGCACGCTAATCAGTTAAGTTGATTATGTGGAGAGAGAGAAAAAAAACTGTCTTTGAAAAAGATCAACCATAGAACGAAGCTGCAGCATTGACACCCCCTAGTGGTGATTTGAAGATAGTTCTGTCTGTAGCAGCTAAGCAGTAGATTTGGCGTCAGGTGCCATGACAAACTCAGTGCTGCTCGGTTTGAACGGCAGAAGCACAAAAATAAAGGGGGCATCTACTGCACGCCCCCCACCCTTGAAAATGGTACAAATTATCATGCAACAGTTTTCTTAAGTAAGTCTTTTTGGGCGTCTGCAGAAACCTCCACGATGCGATTGCCCTGATTAAGAAGTGCGCAGCGGATACAATTTGGGATGCATCGTTCATCCGATTTATTAATATATAATTATTAGTATGTCTATATTATTTTAGAAACGTTACTTGACGAATATTTTTCATTGAGATTGATTCCCCGTTTAAAATTTTGGTGACACTTCATATTTTTTAAGAGAGACAGACAATTTGACGCATGCAATTTGCAGAAATATGTTGTGCCGCTATAAAGTACACAGGCAGCATGACAAACATAAGTACTCACTGAAGCCACGACATACGCCCGGCTGGCCCCAGCGGTACCCCTAAGAAGAAGGCTTTTTTCACAACCCACGACCATCACGAGGGCAAAAAAAACTGAATAGCCTAGAATTTAGTTAATTACAAGGCACATATTTATTGGAGCAAGAGCTCTAACATAAAACTACCTTGTAATTATAAAGTATTATGGCTGTGAACAATGTACAAACAGGCACAGAAAGTAAAATACTCCAAAAATGCAAAGAACCTAAATATTTTTGTTTCCACCGATTCACTCTTGATGTGTTAGGAGTCACAGTTCAGTAGCCTATTCTTCAGTATCTGCATTTAAGACCACCAACTGCTCTTTCTCCTCCTTCGCTCGTCGGCTCAGAGTATTGGACTTGGTAAGTAATGTTGCCCTTTTGGTTCCAGCAGCACTCTCTGCTTCCTCTGCCATGTGCTCAGCATCCTTTTGTAAACTCTCACATACACTTTCCAGTGAGACTCTCTTCCTCTTGAGTTCCTCAAGTTTTCTTTTTTGCTTTTCGCTCATCTTTCACCTTTGGTCAGAGGCGCTTTGGTTGCTCCCCCACACACTCTGACATGGTCGCATATAAGCCTCTGTGCAACAACTGTTTCCTCTGATAAGTTGCAGGTCTCCACCTCTATTCGTTCCACTTCGGCTTGCCCATAGGACAGCAGCAGCAAGTTCTTGCAGAACATCCAGAGGTCAGGATAAGGCCCACTAACTTTTTGATGTAAAAAGACATCAACTTTGGATGGTGCTGAAGGAATGAAGGATATAAAATCCAAGCCTTTTGCCTCATTGTGCAGGTGATTATCAGACTGCTGGGATATTGCATCACCTGTAATTACATTAATTACAGTAGATTAGATGCAGATCAACAATGTCAATACACAGAATCACATGTAGAATAGGAAAGTGATTTATAACCCAATTTTCCTATGATACCATAAATGTGCAATCATTTTAATTTAATCTTGAGATATCTCTAGGCTCATCAAAGAAAATATAACTGGGCTGATGCTTCTTTTCAAACACCAAGAGTCGGTCTTCTAAATACTGCTAAAATCTACGTGTTAACACTATTCAGTTCAGGGACGGATTATGGGTTGTGTGGGCCCCTGGGTAAAACGTTCGCGAGGCCCCCCCCCACCACCACCACCTGCACCACCACCACAACCACCACAAGTCAAGGGCCCTTGGCAGCCAAACACCCTCCCTATAGGGTCAGGGGACCTTGTAGGCAGAGGATCAAAGAATGTAGGCCCTCTAAAATAGACAAACGAAAATACATTGCTGATAAGCGTTGCAAATTGTTTTGGGCTTGGGGCCCACGGGCCCCCTGCACCCCAAGGGCCCCTGGGCAGCGGCCCCGCTAACCCGGTTTGTAATCCGTCCCTGATTCAGTTAGATGTGAAAAAAGAAAAGCATAATTTAAAAATAATATTCTGAACTATCCTATTCTTATCCTATGATTTACCAGCAGATATCCTGCCTGCCAACCGATTCTCCTGCGCAAACTTCTGCATGAGATTTCTCCTTTTCTGCTGGCAGTTATCTGGCTGGTGTGCATTTTGTTTGGGTCCAAGCACGTCATCTCATGTACAATCGAGTACTTCAGAGGGCATTTATCCAAGGCCTTTTTGCACATTTTTGAGAGCACAATCTGGCAATTTTTTTTAATCTGAAGGACACCAAGGTCACTTCCACTGCCTTTGGCTCCTGACTGTCTCTGACAAAAAGATGGTTTGTCAAATTTCCAGAATCTTTCTGCACACTCAGCCCAAGGTTAACACTACCTCAGCTGTACATATCAAACCAGCTCAAACTCCATGTTATTCACATATTTTTTACTTCACAATTGTTTGATACATTTGTATGTAAAGATACCAGTGAATTCACAGAAGTCCCACCTTGATGACAGCCATTCCTATATCCACCTCCTTTGGACTGAGCCAGAGTTTTTGCCTGTACAACAGCTGTACATGTTGCTACACAACACTTAAACATTCTATTTCCTCAATGAACTATTTTTTTTGCAGCAAAAGCCATGAAGCAGCAATAAAATCTTTAAAATATGCTTACCAATAAATATGGTTCTCCCATTTAAACACATGTAAAGATAAACCATGGATATTTAAAAATCATGGGTTCGTTAATGAGTTTAAATGTTATTGAATGGCTTACCTTAAACTTCTCCAGTAAGTCTTCAGCGGTGGAGTGGCTCATGTACTGTGATCCCAGAACCAGGACTGCACTCGAGAGCCATTCTCATAATTCACCCAATACCTGACATGCACATCCAGTTGTTTTCTTTTGATGGTCCTGTTCATACTTACGTCAAACATGACAACGAAGCTCCCTTTTAATATATGGAGCGAGTCCAAATCGCGCAAGAAAAGCGGTTTTATCTTTACCACAAGTGACCCTGCGAGTCAGGGAACATCACCCTGGAGACGGTGTGAATGTCATCATTGGACGTATAGGAGTGATGTCGGCAAACCGTTTGCAAAGCCCATAGCACTTCTGCTTTCAGTGTGGGTTGAGGAGGATGTACTGAAGGCATTATTTGTCATGGGATCCGGAGACACTGCCAAAACGGGTGTAGGCCTATCTTTAGAGGTTGTACTTATCTCCACTGAATAAACATAAATCTGGGCTTATTCTATACTGAACAAAAATATAAACGCAACACTCTTGTTTCTGCTCCCATTTTTCATGAGATGGACTTAAAGACCTACAATTCATTCCAGATACACAATATTACCATTTCTCTCAAACATTTCTCACAAATCAGTCTAAATGTGTGATAGTGAGCACTTCTGCTTTGCTGAGATAATCCATCCCACCTCACAGGTGTGCCACATCAAGATGCTGATCTGACATCATGGGTAGTGCACAGGTGTACCTTATACTGCCCACAATAAAAGGCCACCCTGGAATGTGCAGTTTTTTGCTTTATTGGGGGTCTGGGGACTCAGAACCGGTCAGTATCTGGTGTGACCACCATTTGCCTCATGCAATGCAACACATCTTCTTCGCATAGAGTTTATCAGATTGTCAATTGTGGCCTGTGGAATGTTGGTCCACTCCTCTTCATTGGCTGTGCGAAGTTGTTGGATATTAGTGGGAACTGGTACACGCTGTCGTATACGCCGGTCAAGCACATCCCAAACAAGAGCAGCTGACCTGAGAAATAAGAAATAAGCTAAGCTGGAAACCTGGACCCTCCGACCAAGAATGCGTGAAGTACCCTCAGAAGGTCTACTAGAAGATGTACGTAGAAGACTACTACAGATCAGCTGATCTACACCACAGCAACAGTGATCCTTGAGCTGGAGCCGGACCGTCTTTGAAGACTCCGTAAATCTCCGTATAATAATATATATCTACGGGAACGAGAAAGGAGAAAGCAGAGAACAAGAACAAGATTTGTAAATGTAAGATTTGAAGGACCCCCGGCATGAAAAATAGAATAGTTCTCGTCATTAGTGAACATGTGTCTCGTCATTGTGTATCATGGACAGTAAGAGGGGGATCAATAGAGTGTTGTTATTATAACGTCTAAAAAGTCTGTCGATAAATCAATAAGAAAATAAATGAAGTCGTTTTCGCGAACACGCGAACAGGGGCCGGACCGACTGTAGGGGGCGTGGCCAGAGACAGCCATAGCTGTCAAGTCTCCCGTTTTGGCCGGGAAACTACCGTATTTTACTTCTCTTTCCCGCCGTCCTCCCGTATTAGTATTTTCCCGTAAATCTCCCTTATATTATATAGTTGCTGGATAGTGTAGTGGTAAGATCGCCGCCTTTCACACGGGAGACCGGGGTTCGAATCCCGGTTGTGGCCAAAAATATATTTTATATATTTTATATATTTATATTTATATTTATATTATATTTTATATAATTTATATTATTTTATATTTCCTGTCTTAAAATGTAAGGGATACTGGAGCCTCCCGTTTTGGCCGGGAAACTACCGTATTTTACTTCTCTTTCCCGCCGTCCTCCCGTATTATTTTCCCGTAAATCTCCCTTATAATATATATATATATATATTATATTATATAGTTGCTGGATAGTGTAGTGGTAAGATCGCCGCCTTTCACACGGGAGACCGGGGTTCGAATCCCGGTTGTGGCCAGAAACAACTGCTATCACAACTAGAGATTGATGAGGTACAACACGATTGCTACGACAAGGGGGAGCCAGGACGACAGGTCAGGGGGGAGATATCATCATCCCCACATTCCGAGATTGGGTACCAAGCCCCATATATATTAGTAGGCTGAATACAAGAGAGACTAGTAGGCTGAATACAAGAGCAGCTGACCTGAGAAATAAGAAATAAGCTAAGCTGGACCAAGAATGCGTGAAGTACCCTCAGAAGGTCTACTAGAAGATGTACGTAGAAGACTACTACAGATCAGCTGATCTACACCACAGCAACAGTGATCCTGGAGCCGGACCGTCTTTGAAGACTCCGTAAATCTCCGTATAATAATATATATCTACGGGAACGAGAAAGATAATAATAATAATAATAATAATAATAAAATAATTTAATAATAAGAGAAAAATAAGAGAATAGTTCTCGTCATTAGTTCTCGATAGAATAGTTCTGTATCATGGACAGTAATCAATAGAGTGTTGTTATTATAACGTCTAAAAAGTCTGTCGATAAATCAATAAGAAAATAAATGAAGTCGTTTTCGCGAACACGCGAACAGGGGCCGGACCGACTGTAGGGGGCGTGGCCAGAGACAGCCATAGCTGTCAAGTCTCCCGTTTTGGCCGGGAAACTACCGTATTTTACTTCTCTTTCCCGCCGTCCTCCCGTATTAGTATTTTCCCGTAAATCTCCCTTATATTATATAGTTGCTGGATAGTGTAGTGGTAAGATCGCCGCCTTTCACACGGGAGACCGGGGTTCGAATCCCGGTTGTGGCCAAAAATATATTTTATATATTTTATATATTTATATTTATATTTATATTATATTTTATATAATTTATATTATTTTATATTTCCTGTCTTAAAATGTAAGGGATACTGGAGCCTCCCGTTTTGGCCGGGAAACTACCGTATTTTACTTCTCTTTCCCGCCGTCCTCCCGTATTAGTATTTTCCCGTAAATCTCCCTTATATTATATAGTTGCTGGATAGTGTAGTGGTAAGATCGCCGCCTTTCACACGGGAGACCGGGGTTCGAATCCCGGTTGTGGCCAAAAATATATTTTATATATTTTATATATTTATATTTATATTTAAAAGCCTGAGGCGACAGTGGCAAGGAAACTCCCTCTAGCAGGAAGAAACCTTGAGTGGAACCTAGACTCAGAAGGGGACCCCATCCTCCTCTGGGCGACCAAGGAGCATGAAACTGCATTTACATTGACATTCATTAGAGTTCATATAGTTATAAAGTCCCAGTTGGTTTCATGTAGTTATATCCAGGAGTCCAGGTGCGGGTTCACACGGTGTAGTCGGCTCGGTATCAGCTCGAAAAAGAGAAGATGGAGAAGAGTTATTGCCCTACACCTAACCGGCAGGACTAAAGCAACTATGACAGCCTGCCTAAAAGAGTGACCTGGAAGGAAGCACAGGCATGAGGGTTTACAGAGGTTTTGGCGTCAAGCCACCTCCCATCCACAGCTTAAGTGATCGGCGAGAGTGGCAGGACGACAGCACCAATCCCCCCTTTCCCCTTCAATCTCAAATAACTATGAACCTCCAGATTTCCCATTCACCTTAGAAAAGAAGATTTAACTATCCAAAAGACTGGCGAAAGAGGTACATCTTAAGCCTTGACTTAAAAGCAGAGATTGTGTCTGAGTTCCGAACACTAATAGGAAGTTTATTCCATAGCTGTGGTGCTTTATGAGCAAATGCTCTTCCCCCAAAGGTAATGTTCTTTATTCTGGGTACGGATAGAATACCTCCATCTCGTCATCTAAGTGTATGATTCGGAACGCAAATGAGGTCACTCACATACTGCGGTGCAAGACCATTTACAGCTTTATAGGTTAAGAGCAGTGTTTTGTAGTCAACACGAAATCTAACTGGCAGCCAGTGCAGTGAAGATAAAATTGGGGTAATATGATTATATGTTTTAGTTTAACTATTGCTAGTAGCGGTTCAATCAATGCTGGGAGCATCGCTGAATAATTTTGATGGAACAGGTTCTAGCATACAAGTAGATGAATTTGAAGATAAAATTAAGTACATCAGTTCTGACTGGTTAACCAATATTCAATATTCAAAATGTTCTGTTTAATTGAGCATATTTTTGGTCAAAAAGTTTCATAAAGTCGTCACTGGAAAATAACCAGTGGTCTGGTTATTAGTCAGCTTGGACACCATAGTAAATAGGAATCTAGGATTATTTTTGTTTATTTCAATTAGTTCTGATAGATACTAGATGATTTGGCGGCACTAAGAGCCTTTTTGTAGCTACCCATAGCCTCTTTCCATGCTAGTTCGAACACCACTAGTTTAGTATGATGCCACTTACATTCTGTAAGGACATAAAACTTATAGGTCCTGCAGGCCCCAACTCTGATCAGCCTGCATCAGTCTATTTCAGAGCTCCGCTGGCCCAGGCAAGACTGGACTCAACTCGTCAAACCACCCCTTTTAAGGAAGGCAAAGGCCTGCCGGCTCCTGAGAGACTGGATAGGAATAACTGGAGCAGCACAGAAAAAGCAAGACCTTTCACCCCCGGAGTGACCAGAGTTCCACAATCAATCCACAGCAACAACAGCTGTCAGCCTCCAGACACAGACACCTTTTCCACTATAAACAGGATAACTCAGCACACATAGATGTTAGGGACAAATACACGCATGTTTGGTCTCGTTTGAATAGGCATGAGACGAGGAGTATTATACTCTCAGATTTAAGGCAGTATAGCTTTTCCTAAGAGAAATACAGAAACTTCGGCTCAACCCACCAAACTGAGAGAGATTCTCTCATGGTAGAACAAGGGAATTACAACCACCCCCTAAAGTGATCTGATTGGCTGGGGACTTGAGAACCAAGGTCAGCAATGCCCCTAAAATTAACCATTGACCGAAATTAGTCAGTCTTCAGAAACATGCCATCACCTGGTCTGGATACTTAAGGAAGGGCTTCAGAAGTAGTCGGGGAGTCACTCTGTAATCAGAGCTCCCGCAGAGAACTGGGTGAAAGTCTATCTGTAGTCAGATACTTTCCACAGAACTTTGTTCACTCTCAGCTGAGGAATGTGAATACATGATATGAAGACAACTGGATCACAACTGGATCACGGGGGAATCATAAGCAGGGAAGAACACACAGGCAAACAGCAGCAGCAACATTAAAGGCAGGACTGAGAAGCACATTTATACAAGGCTAAGCAGGGAGCAAACTAGAGGCACCTGAAATGAGTAACACAAGGGCAGGAAGGAGAGGTAAAACAAACGCGGAACAGGCATGGCACGTTATACCACACTAGGGAGGAAACGGGAGGTTCAGGAGGGCAGGGTGTGGCAGGGATCCGTTTCAAAATTTAATTTTGGCTTGTACAAACCTTGGTAAAAGCTGCAAAAGATCGATCAACCACTTTCTGAGCTATTGTCTTAACAAACAAAGCATCTGTTGGGGTGGCGGTGTCTGGGGAATACCATGTGTAATACACCTTGTGAAGATTTATATGTAAAACAAAATATTTTTTGATTCTATCACACATATAGAAATTATCCATCCATCCATTTTCCAAACCGCTTATCCTATTGGGTCGCGGGGGGTCCGGAGCCTATCCCAGAATCAATGGGCACGAGGCAGGGAACAACCCAGGATGGGGGGCCAGCCCATCGCAGGGCACACTCACACACCATCCACTCACACACACACACCTACGGGCAATTCAGCAACTCCAATTAGCCCCAGCATGTTTTTGGACTGTGGGGGGAAACCGGAGTACCCAGAGGAAACCCCACAACGACATGGGGAGAACATGCAAACTCCACACACATGTGACCCAGGCGGAGACAAGAACCCGGGTCCCAGAGGTGTGAGGCGACAGTGCTAACCACTGCACCACCATGCCGCCCCTTATAGAAATTATTCTAGGTTTAAATAGTAATTTAGCTGAGTAACTAGGCTGAAATTCTAGATAGTTGCAATTTTAAGAATTATTACTATTATTCACAGCTTTTAAGCATGCAGTTGGATGACGGATGGATGGATATTCAGCCACCAGAAATGCCAATTGTTGTTAAGAGGATCAAAGTCTGCAAAGTAGTATGCAGGGTTTAAGGCCAGAACACAGCATACTCTCCGACAGAAAGCATAAAGTTCACTGGGGGAATTTCTGTGGCCACTGCCTGAACAGCATGTGTGGAGAATGTTTATGAGGGTCGAGCCATGCAGAGCTGCTGGCCCTGGCATGTAATGATGAATCACAAATCAGTTAAAAATCGGTGCAAATGCATGAAGATTTAAACCGGCTGATGTGGAAAATGAATCACTATTGTAGGAGTACTTCACAGTACTTTAACAGAAAAACTGGTGTAATATTACATTTGATTTCACAATGTGAGTTTGACGTCAGATGTCACTGCGTATCACGTCGACATCGTACGTCAGTTTTTGGTTTTGAGCGAACGCGAGATGATGAATGAATTTGAAACTGAGGACGGCACAGTGGTTAGTGCTGGCTTCGGTCCAGGGCCCTTTCTGTGTGGAGTTCGCATGCTCTCCCCGTTTTCGCCGGGGACTCCAGGTTCCTCCCACGGTCCAAAAGCATGCAGGATAGGTTGACTGGTGAGTCTAAATTGGCCCTGTAGTTGTGTGAGTGTGTGCGACCTGCGGTGTGTAGGTGACTGCCTGGGCTTGGTTCCTGTCTGCGCCCCTTGTTCCCGGGATAGGCTCCGGTCTCCCCCGCGATCTCAGTTGGGATTAAGTGGTTTCAGAAAATGGATGGATGGACGCACCGCCCGATCTTCAATTGGCGGTGTGGCAGCATATTAGCTTTCCGGTAATCACAAACGAGGAGGAAACAGCGAGAAAAGCACAGACAAGACATAAACTGCATGCAAACATTGTAATAGACTGATAACATACACAAACAGGTCCACTGGCACCACCGTGAGCTGAGTGAAGATTATTAAAAGGGCAAAGCACGCTAAAAAGCTGCACATGCAAACCTTAGCTTATTTATTTGATTTATTTTTTTTTATTTACTTATTTTGATTTGGGATTTTTTTCAACAGTATTTTATTCAAATTCAGTTGCACTGTTCACAACAGTGTCAACAGTTCAGAAAGATAAATATAAGAATATTTTTGAATATATTTGTCTGCAGCTCATTCTGCAAAAAATGAGAAAATTGTATCGTGAACTCAGAATCGTGAATCGTATCAAATGGTGAGTTGAATGTATCGTTACATCCCTAGTTCTTACAGTAGTACTATGGTATGGTGGAGCCACATGACAGGAAGGCAGTACATTGCGAAGTCTGTTAAGAACATCATTCGCACTGAACTGCCCTCCATTGACCAGCTGTACTTTAACTGCCACAGTAACAAGGTTCAGTCTATAATCCAGGACTCTGACCACCATCCACAAACACTGACTAGCAGATTCATGAACAGCTTCATTCGCCAAACAATTCAAACCTGCAGCTTTTGCATCCCCTGTAACAGTCATTTCCACGGCAGCTGCACTGTACAGCTGTTACTGCACTTTATCCACCACTGACCACGTATCATCCAGTTTTGTCCTGCTTTGTATCGCACTGTTTCTGCACCATGTTGTCTTGTACTCCCTTGTGTTGTTATGCACCATCTGTGTTGTTCTGAGCAGTGCCATGATGCAATATTACAAAAAGATCTTGAGGAAATGCAGAGTTCTGGAGGAGATTCTCACAGATCATGGCATGTGTTTATACTGAAGAAACTGTACAAATTGCTAGACATAAAACACAGGACTGGCAACTGTGGTACGTTTTAACACCTTGATAAAAAACTTAAAATCCATAGTAAGTAGGACAACCTCATAGAACCTTTACTAGTCATTGTTCAGAAGATTAACACGGATTAAAAACCATTACTATGAAAGCACGCTAATCAGTTAAGTTGATTATGTGGAGAGAGAGAAAAAAAACTGTCTTTGAAAAAGATCAACCATAGAACGAAGCTGCAGCATTGACACCCCCTAGTGGTGATTTGAAGATAGTTCTGTCTGTAGCAGCTAAGCAGTAGATTTGGCGTCAGGTGCCATGACAAACTCAGTGCTGCTCGGTTTGAACGGCAGAAGCACAAAAATAAAGGGGGCATCTACTGCACGCCCCCCACCCTTGAAAATGGTACAAATTATCATGCAACAGTTTTCTTAAGTAAGTCTTTTTGGGCGTCTGCAGAAACCTCCACGATGCGATTGCCCTGATTAAGAAGTGCGCAGCGGATACAATTTGGGATGCATCGTTCATCCGATTTATTAATATATAATTATTAGTATGTCTATATTATTTTAGAAACGTTACTTGACGAATATTTTTCATTGAGATTGATTCCCCGTTTAAAATTTTGGTGACACTTCATATTTTTTAAGAGAGACAGACAATTTGACGCATGCAATTTGCAGAAATATGTTGTGCCGCTATAAAGTACACAGGCAGCATGACAAACATAAGTACTCACTGAAGCCACGACATACGCCCGGCTGGCCCCAGCGGTACCCCTAAGAAGAAGGCTTTTTTCACAACCCACGACCATCACGAGGGCAAAAAAAACTGAATAGCCTAGAATTTAGTTAATTACAAGGCACATATTTATTGGAGCAAGAGCTCTAACATAAAACTACCTTGTAATTATAAAGTATTATGGCTGTGAACAATGTACAAACAGGCACAGAAAGTAAAATACTCCAAAAATGCAAAGAACCTAAATATTTTTGTTTCCACCGATTCACTCTTGATGTGTTAGGAGTCACAGTTCAGTAGCCTATTCTTCAGTATCTGCATTTAAGACCACCAACTGCTCTTTCTCCTCCTTCGCTCGTCGGCTCAGAGTATTGGACTTGGTAAGTAATGTTGCCCTTTTGGTTCCAGCAGCACTCTCTGCTTCCTCTGCCATGTGCTCAGCATCCTTTTGTAAACTCTCACATACACTTTCCAGTGAGACTCTCTTCCTCTTGAGTTCCTCAAGTTTTCTTTTTTGCTTTTCGCTCATCTTTCACCTTTGGTCAGAGGCGCTTTGGTTGCTCCCCCACACACTCTGACATGGTCGCATATAAGCCTCTGTGCAACAACTGTTTCCTCTGATAAGTTGCAGGTCTCCACCTCTATTCGTTCCACTTCGGCTTGCCCATAGGACAGCAGCAGCAAGTTCTTGCAGAACATCCAGAGGTCAGGATAAGGCCCACTAACTTTTTGATGTAAAAAGACATCAACTTTGGATGGTGCTGAAGGAATGAAGGATATAAAATCCAAGCCTTTTGCCTCATTGTGCAGGTGATTATCAGACTGCTGGGATATTGCATCACCTGTAATTACATTAATTACAGTAGATTAGATGCAGATCAACAATGTCAATACACAGAATCACATGTAGAATAGGAAAGTGATTTATAACCCAATTTTCCTATGATACCATAAATGTGCAATCATTTTAATTTAATCTTGAGATATCTCTAGGCTCATCAAAGAAAATATAACTGGGCTGATGCTTCTTTTCAAACACCAAGAGTCGGTCTTCTAAATACTGCTAAAATCTACGTGTTAACACTATTCAGTTCAGGGACGGATTATGGGTTGTGTGGGCCCCTGGGTAAAACGTTCGCGAGGCCCCCCCCCACCACCACCACCTGCACCACCACCACAACCACCACAAGTCAAGGGCCCTTGGCAGCCAAACACCCTCCCTATAGGGTCAGGGGACCTTGTAGGCAGAGGATCAAAGAATGTAGGCCCTCTAAAATAGACAAACGAAAATACATTGCTGATAAGCGTTGCAAATTGTTTTGGGCTTGGGGCCCACGGGCCCCCTGCACCCCAAGGGCCCCTGGGCAGCGGCCCCGCTAACCCGGTTTGTAATCCGTCCCTGATTCAGTTAGATGTGAAAAAAGAAAAGCATAATTTAAAAATAATATTCTGAACTATCCTATTCTTATCCTATGATTTACCAGCAGATATCCTGCCTGCCAACCGATTCTCCTGCGCAAACTTCTGCATGAGATTTCTCCTTTTCTGCTGGCAGTTATCTGGCTGGTGTGCATTTTGTTTGGGTCCAAGCACGTCATCTCATGTACAATCGAGTACTTCAGAGGGCATTTATCCAAGGCCTTTTTGCACATTTTTGAGAGCACAATCTGGCAATTTTTTTTAATCTGAAGGACACCAAGGTCACTTCCACTGCCTTTGGCTCCTGACTGTCTCTGACAAAAAGATGGTTTGTCAAATTTCCAGAATCTTTCTGCACACTCAGCCCAAGGTTAACACTACCTCAGCTGTACATATCAAACCAGCTCAAACTCCATGTTATTCACATATTTTTTACTTCACAATTGTTTGATACATTTGTATGTAAAGATACCAGTGAATTCACAGAAGTCCCACCTTGATGACAGCCATTCCTATATCCACCTCCTTTGGACTGAGCCAGAGTTTTTGCCTGTACAACAGCTGTACATGTTGCTACACAACACTTAAACATTCTATTTCCTCAATGAACTATTTTTTTTGCAGCAAAAGCCATGAAGCAGCAATAAAATCTTTAAAATATGCTTACCAATAAATATGGTTCTCCCATTTAAACACATGTAAAGATAAACCATGGATATTTAAAAATCATGGGTTCGTTAATGAGTTTAAATGTTATTGAATGGCTTACCTTAAACTTCTCCAGTAAGTCTTCAGCGGTGGAGTGGCTCATGTACTGTGATCCCAGAACCAGGACTGCACTCGAGAGCCATTCTCATAATTCACCCAATACCTGACATGCACATCCAGTTGTTTTCTTTTGATGGTCCTGTTCATACTTACGTCAAACATGACAACGAAGCTCCCTTTTAATATATGGAGCGAGTCCAAATCGCGCAAGAAAAGCGGTTTTATCTTTACCACAAGTGACCCTGCGAGTCAGGGAACATCACCCTGGAGACGGTGTGAATGTCATCATTGGACGTATAGGAGTGATGTCGGCAAACCGTTTGCAAAGCCCATAGCACTTCTGCTTTCAGTGTGGGTTGAGGAGGATGTACTGAAGGCATTATTTGTCATGGGATCCGGAGACACTGCCAAAACGGGTGTAGGCCTATCTTTAGAGGTTGTACTTATCTCCACTGAATAAACATAAATCTGGGCTTATTCTATACTGAACAAAAATATAAACGCAACACTCTTGTTTCTGCTCCCATTTTTCATGAGATGGACTTAAAGACCTACAATTCATTCCAGATACACAATATTACCATTTCTCTCAAACATTTCTCACAAATCAGTCTAAATGTGTGATAGTGAGCACTTCTGCTTTGCTGAGATAATCCATCCCACCTCACAGGTGTGCCACATCAAGATGCTGATCTGACATCATGGGTAGTGCACAGGTGTACCTTATACTGCCCACAATAAAAGGCCACCCTGGAATGTGCAGTTTTTTGCTTTATTGGGGGTCTGGGGACTCAGAACCGGTCAGTATCTGGTGTGACCACCATTTGCCTCATGCAATGCAACACATCTTCTTCGCATAGAGTTTATCAGATTGTCAATTGTGGCCTGTGGAATGTTGGTCCACTCCTCTTCAATGGCTGTGCGAAGTTGTTGGATATTAGTGGGAACTGGTACACGCTGTCGTATACGCCGGTCAAGCACATCCCAAACAAGAGCAGCTGACCTGAGAAATAAGAAATAAGCTAAGCTGGAAACCTGGACCCTCCGACCAAGAATGCGTGAAGTACCCTCAGAAGGTCTACTAGAAGATGTACGTAGAAGACTACTACAGATCAGCTGATCTACACCACAGCAACAGTGATCCTTGAGCTGGAGCCGGACCGTCTTTGAAGACTCCGTAAATCTCCGTATAATAATATATATCTACGGGAACGAGAAAGGAGAAAGCAGAGAACAAGAACAAGATTTGTAAATGTAAGATTTGAAGGACCCCCGGCATGAAAAATAGAATAGTTCTCGTCATTAGTGAACATGTGTCTCGTCATTGTGTATCATGGACAGTAAGAGGGGGATCAATAGAGTGTTGTTATTATAACGTCTAAAAAGTCTGTCGATAAATCAATAAGAAAATAAATGAAGTCGTTTTCGCGAACACGCGAACAGGGGCCGGACCGACTGTAGGGGGCGTGGCCAGAGACAGCCATAGCTGTCAAGTCTCCCGTTTTGGCCGGGAAACTACCGTATTTTACTTCTCTTTCCCGCCGTCCTCCCGTATTAGTATTTTCCCGTAAATCTCCCTTATATTATATAGTTGCTGGATAGTGTAGTGGTAAGATCGCCGCCTTTCACACGGGAGACCGGGGTTCGAATCCCGGTTGTGGCCAAAAATATATTTTATATATTTTATATATTTATATTTATATTTATATTATATTTTATATAATTTATATTATTTTATATTTCCTGTCTTAAAATGTAAGGGATACTGGAGCCTCCCGTTTTGGCCGGGAAACTACCGTATTTTACTTCTCTTTCCCGCCGTCCTCCCGTATTAGTATTTTCCCGTAAATCTCCCTTATATTATATAGTTGCTGGATAGTGTAGTGGTAAGATCGCCGCCTTTCACACGGGAGACCGGGGTTCGAATCCCGGTTGTGGCCAAAAATATATTTTATATATTTTATATATTTATATTTATATTTAAAAGCCTGAGGCGACAGTGGCAAGGAAACTCCCTCTAGCAGGAAGAAACCTTGAGTGGAACCTAGACTCAGAAGGGGACCCCATCCTCCTCTGGGCGACCAAGGAGCATGAAACTGCATTTACATTGACATTCATTAGAGTTCATATAGTTATAAAGTCCCAGTTGGTTTCATGTAGTTATATCCAGGAGTCCAGGTGCGGGTTCACACGGTGTAGTCGGCTCGGTATCAGCTCGAAAAAGAGAAGATGGAGAAGAGTTATTGCCCTACACCTAACCGGCAGGACTAAAGCAACTATGACAGCCTGCCTAAAAGAGTGACCTGGAAGGAAGCACAGGCATGAGGGTTTACAGAGGTTTTGGCGTCAAGCCACCTCCCATCCACAGCTTAAGTGATCGGCGAGAGTGGCAGGACGACAGCACCAATCCCCCCTTTCCCCTTCAATCTCAAATAACTATGAACCTCCAGATTTCCCATTCACCTTAGAAAAGAAGATTTAACTATCCAAAAGACTGGCGAAAGAGGTACATCTTAAGCCTTGACTTAAAAGCAGAGATTGTGTCTGAGTTCCGAACACTAATAGGAAGTTTATTCCATAGCTGTGGTGCTTTATGAGCAAATGCTCTTCCCCCAAAGGTAATGTTCTTTATTCTGGGTACGGATAGAATACCTCCATCTCGTCATCTAAGTGTATGATTCGGAACGCAAATGAGGTCACTCACATACTGCGGTGCAAGACCATTTACAGCTTTATAGGTTAAGAGCAGTGTTTTGTAGTCAACACGAAATCTAACTGGCAGCCAGTGCAGTGAAGATAAAATTGGGGTAATATGATTATATGTTTTAGTTTAACTATTGCTAGTAGCGGTTCAATCAATGCTGGGAGCATCGCTGAATAATTTTGATGGAACAGGTTCTAGCATACAAGTAGATGAATTTGAAGATAAAATTAAGTACATCAGTTCTGACTGGTTAACCAATATTCAATATTCAAAATGTTCTGTTTAATTGAGCATATTTTTGGTCAAAAAGTTTCATAAAGTCGTCACTGGAAAATAACCAGTGGTCTGGTTATTAGTCAGCTTGGACACCATAGTAAATAGGAATCTAGGATTATTTTTGTTTATTTCAATTAGTTCTGATAGATACTAGATGATTTGGCGGCACTAAGAGCCTTTTTGTAGCTACCCATAGCCTCTTTCCATGCTAGTTCGAACACCACTAGTTTAGTATGATGCCACTTACATTCTGTAAGGACATAAAACTTATAGGTCCTGCAGGCCCCAACTCTGATCAGCCTGCATCAGTCTATTTCAGAGCTCCGCTGGCCCAGGCAAGACTGGACTCAACTCGTCAAACCACCCCTTTTAAGGAAGGCAAAGGCCTGCCGGCTCCTGAGAGACTGGATAGGAATAACTGGAGCAGCACAGAAAAAGCAAGACCTTTCACCCCCGGAGTGACCAGAGTTCCACAATCAATCCACAGCAACAACAGCTGTCAGCCTCCAGACACAGACACCTTTTCCACTATAAACAGGATAACTCAGCACACATAGATGTTAGGGACAAATACACGCATGTTTGGTCTCGTTTGAATAGGCATGAGACGAGGAGTATTATACTCTCAGATTTAAGGCAGTATAGCTTTTCCTAAGAGAAATACAGAAACTTCGGCTCAACCCACCAAACTGAGAGAGATTCTCTCATGGTAGAACAAGGGAATTACAACCACCCCCTAAAGTGATCTGATTGGCTGGGGACTTGAGAACCAAGGTCAGCAATGCCCCTAAAATTAACCATTGACCGAAATTAGTCAGTCTTCAGAAACATGCCATCACCTGGTCTGGATACTTAAGGAAGGGCTTCAGAAGTAGTCGGGGAGTCACTCTGTAATCAGAGCTCCCGCAGAGAACTGGGTGAAAGTCTATCTGTAGTCAGATACTTTCCACAGAACTTTGTTCACTCTCAGCTGAGGAATGTGAATACATGATATGAAGACAACTGGATCACAACTGGATCACGGGGGAATCATAAGCAGGGAAGAACACACAGGCAAACAGCAGCAGCAACATTAAAGGCAGGACTGAGAAGCACATTTATACAAGGCTAAGCAGGGAGCAAACTAGAGGCACCTGAAATGAGTAACACAAGGGCAGGAAGGAGAGGTAAAACAAACGCGGAACAGGCATGGCACGTTATACCACACTAGGGAGGAAACGGGAGGTTCAGGAGGGCAGGGTGTGGCAGGGATCCGTTTCAAAATTTAATTTTGGCTTGTACAAACCTTGGTAAAAGCTGCAAAAGATCGATCAACCACTTTCTGAGCTATTGTCTTAACAAACAAAGCATCTGTTGGGGTGGCGGTGTCTGGGGAATACCATGTGTAATACACCTTGTGAAGATTTATATGTAAAACAAAATATTTTTTGATTCTATCACACATATAGAAATTATCCATCCATCCATTTTCCAAACCGCTTATCCTATTGGGTCGCGGGGGGTCCGGAGCCTATCCCAGAATCAATGGGCACGAGGCAGGGAACAACCCAGGATGGGGGGCCAGCCCATCGCAGGGCACACTCACACACCATCCACTCACACACACACACCTACGGGCAATTCAGCAACTCCAATTAGCCCCAGCATGTTTTTGGACTGTGGGGGGAAACCGGAGTACCCAGAGGAAACCCCACAACGACATGGGGAGAACATGCAAACTCCACACACATGTGACCCAGGCGGAGACACGAACCCGGGTCCCAGAGGTGTGAGGCGACAGTGCTAACCACTGCACCACCATGCCGCCCCTTATAGAAATTATTCTAGGTTTAAATAGTAATTTAGCTGAGTAACTAGGCTGAAATTCTAGATAGTTGCAATTTTAAGAATTATTACTATTATTCACAGCTTTTAAGCATGCAGTTGGATGACGGATGGATGGATATTCAGCCACCAGAAATGCCAATTGTTGTTAAGAGGATCAAAGTCTGCAAAGTAGTATGCAGGGTTTAAGGCCAGAACACAGCATACTCTCCGACAGAAAGCATAAAGTTCACTGGGGGAATTTCTGTGGCCACTGCCTGAACAGCATGTGTGGAGAATGTTTATGAGGGTCGAGCCATGCAGAGCTGCTGGCCCTGGCATGTAATGATGAATCACAAATCAGTTAAAAATCGGTGCAAATGCATGAAGATTTAAACCGGCTGATGTGGAAAATGAATCACTATTGTAGGAGTACTTCACAGTACTTTAACAGAAAAACTGGTGTAATATTACATTTGATTTCACAATGTGAGTTTGACGTCAGATGTCACTGCGTATCACGTCGACATCGTACGTCAGTTTTTGGTTTTGAGCGAACGCGAGATGATGAATGAATTTGAAACTGAGGACGGCACAGTGGTTAGTGCTGGCTTCGGTCCAGGGCCCTTTCTGTGTGGAGTTCGCATGCTCTCCCCGTTTTCGCCGGGGACTCCAGGTTCCTCCCACGGTCCAAAAGCATGCAGGATAGGTTGACTGGTGAGTCTAAATTGGCCCTGTAGTTGTGTGAGTGTGTGCGACCTGCGGTGTGTAGGTGACTGCCTGGGCTTGGTTCCTGTCTGCGCCCCTTGTTCCCGGGATAGGCTCCGGTCTCCCCCGCGATCTCAGTTGGGATTAAGTGGTTTCAGAAAATGGATGGATGGACGCACCGCCCGATCTTCAATTGGCGGTGTGGCAGCATATTAGCTTTCCGGTAATCACAAACGAGGAGGAAACAGCGAGAAAAGCACAGACAAGACATAAACTGCATGCAAACATTGTAATAGACTGATAACATACACAAACAGGTCCACTGGCACCACCGTGAGCTGAGTGAAGATTATTAAAAGGGCAAAGCACGCTAAAAAGCTGCACATGCAAACCTTAGCTTATTTATTTGATTTATTTTTTTTTATTTACTTATTTTGATTTGGGATTTTTTTCAACAGTATTTTATTCAAATTCAGTTGCACTGTTCACAACAGTGTCAACAGTTCAGAAAGATAAATATAAGAATATTTTTGAATATATTTGTCTGCAGCTCATTCTGCAAAAAATGAGAAAATTGTATCGTGAACTCAGAATCGTGAATCGTATCAAATGGTGAGTTGAATGTATCGTTACATCCCTAGTTCTTACAGTAGTACTATGGTATGGTGGAGCCACATGACAGGAAGGCAGTACATTGCGAAGTCTGTTAAGAACATCATTCGCACTGAACTGCCCTCCATTGACCAGCTGTACTTTAACTGCCACAGTAACAAGGTTCAGTCTATAATCCAGGACTCTGACCACCATCCACAAACACTGACTAGCAGATTCATGAACAGCTTCATTCGCCAAACAATTCAAACCTGCAGCTTTTGCATCCCCTGTAACAGTCATTTCCACGGCAGCTGCACTGTACAGCTGTTACTGCACTTTATCCACCACTGACCACGTATCATCCAGTTTTGTCCTGCTTTGTATCGCACTGTTTCTGCACCATGTTGTCTTGTACTCCCTTGTGTTGTTATGCACCATCTGTGTTGTTCTGAGCAGTGCCATGATGCAATATTACAAAAAGATCTTGAGGAAATGCAGAGTTCTGGAGGAGATTCTCACAGATCATGGCATGTGTTTATACTGAAGAAACTGTACAAATTGCTAGACATAAAACACAGGACTGGCAACTGTGGTACGTTTTAACACCTTGATAAAAAACTTAAAATCCATAGTAAGTAGGACAACCTCATAGAACCTTTACTAGTCATTGTTCAGAAGATTAACACGGATTAAAAACCATTACTATGAAAGCACGCTAATCAGTTAAGTTGATTATGTGGAGAGAGAGAAAAAAAACTGTCTTTGAAAAAGATCAACCATAGAACGAAGCTGCAGCATTGACACCCCCTAGTGGTGATTTGAAGATAGTTCTGTCTGTAGCAGCTAAGCAGTAGATTTGGCGTCAGGTGCCATGACAAACTCAGTGCTGCTCGGTTTGAACGGCAGAAGCACAAAAATAAAGGGGGCATCTACTGCACGCCCCCCACCCTTGAAAATGGTACAAATTATCATGCAACAGTTTTCTTAAGTAAGTCTTTTTGGGCGTCTGCAGAAACCTCCACGATGCGATTGCCCTGATTAAGAAGTGCGCAGCGGATACAATTTGGGATGCATCGTTCATCCGATTTATTAATATATAATTATTAGTATGTCTATATTATTTTAGAAACGTTACTTGACGAATATTTTTCATTGAGATTGATTCCCCGTTTAAAATTTTGGTGACACTTCATATTTTTTAAGAGAGACAGACAATTTGACGCATGCAATTTGCAGAAATATGTTGTGCCGCTATAAAGTACACAGGCAGCATGACAAACATAAGTACTCACTGAAGCCACGACATACGCCCGGCTGGCCCCAGCGGTACCCCTAAGAAGAAGGCTTTTTTCACAACCCACGACCATCACGAGGGCAAAAAAAACTGAATAGCCTAGAATTTAGTTAATTACAAGGCACATATTTATTGGAGCAAGAGCTCTAACATAAAACTACCTTGTAATTATAAAGTATTATGGCTGTGAACAATGTACAAACAGGCACAGAAAGTAAAATACTCCAAAAATGCAAAGAACCTAAATATTTTTGTTTCCACCGATTCACTCTTGATGTGTTAGGAGTCACAGTTCAGTAGCCTATTCTTCAGTATCTGCATTTAAGACCACCAACTGCTCTTTCTCCTCCTTCGCTCGTCGGCTCAGAGTATTGGACTTGGTAAGTAATGTTGCCCTTTTGGTTCCAGCAGCACTCTCTGCTTCCTCTGCCATGTGCTCAGCATCCTTTTGTAAACTCTCACATACACTTTCCAGTGAGACTCTCTTCCTCTTGAGTTCCTCAAGTTTTCTTTTTTGCTTTTCGCTCATCTTTCACCTTTGGTCAGAGGCGCTTTGGTTGCTCCCCCACACACTCTGACATGGTCGCATATAAGCCTCTGTGCAACAACTGTTTCCTCTGATAAGTTGCAGGTCTCCACCTCTATTCGTTCCACTTCGGCTTGCCCATAGGACAGCAGCAGCAAGTTCTTGCAGAACATCCAGAGGTCAGGATAAGGCCCACTAACTTTTTGATGTAAAAAGACATCAACTTTGGATGGTGCTGAAGGAATGAAGGATATAAAATCCAAGCCTTTTGCCTCATTGTGCAGGTGATTATCAGACTGCTGGGATATTGCATCACCTGTAATTACATTAATTACAGTAGATTAGATGCAGATCAACAATGTCAATACACAGAATCACATG
>NW_026043021.1:0-64150 GCF_023856365.1 Brienomyrus brachyistius | reverse complement strand
AGATATTGTATTCTGATTGTATGCATTTCCTTATTAGGGCATGTCAGTTACTTCTGTTAAAAAATCCGTTTATTCTGACGTCGTAAATTTCCTGATCAGAGTTTACCCTCTTTAAAGTGATGGAGGTCCACTTGTGCCAAAGATACATCGATATGCATATGAGATTTCGTTTGTGCCAAAAATATGTAAATAGCACACAGTCCATGTCGACTGAGCATGTGACAAAGAATTTTTCTGTGACAATTCTATTTTGTCAATGAGTTTGTCTGTGGAGCCCCTGAAGGGACCTAATGGTGTCCGCTAATTAGATACCCAGAAATAAACTGTGTGGCTCCTGCCCAAGCATTGCTGCCCAAACAGCAGCTTCCTCCTTATGCCACCGAGGGAGGAGTAGCCAGTGGTTCCCCTGCCCCTTCCCCTCTCCCCCCTGCAGACGAGGATCATAACCATTCAGCACCCGACTCTACCTCCTTCTCGGTGAAGAAGTGCCGTGGCGAAACGCTCAGGCAGCAGGACGAGGTAGCAGAAATTCTTGCCCCTATGTTGGTATGTCCAAATCCTCAAGGGGGAGATAAGGTTTGCTCATCTGACACTGTAGATGAAGGAGTTGAACATAAGAACATAAGAACTATACAAACGAGACGAGGCCATTCGGCCCATCAAGCTCGCTTGGGGAGAACTAAACTAATAGCTCAGAGTCGTTAAAATCTTATCTAGCTCTGATTTAAAGGAACCCAAGGATTCAGCTTGCACTACATTATCAGGAAGACTATTCCATACTCTACACGCTGCGTAAAGAAGTGCTTCCTTAAATCCAGCTTGAAATGTTCTCCCGCTAATTTCCACCTATGGCCACGAGTTCGTGTATTTAAACTAATGCTGAAGTAACTATTTGGTTGAACAGCATCCAAACCTGTTAGAATCTTATATACCTGGATCATGTCCCCCCTCAATCTCCTTTGCTTGAGACTGAACAGATTTAGCTCAAGTAACCGTTCCTCGTATGACATTCCTCTAAGACCAGGAATCATTTTTGTGGCCCTACGCTGCACCTTTTCTAAGGCCACAATGTCCTTTTTAAGATATGGTGACCAAACCTGCACACAATATTCTAGGTGAGGTCTCACCAAGGAATTGTATAATCTTAGCATTACCTCCCTTGACTTAAACTCCACACACCTGGAGATATACCCAACATCCTATTGGCCTTTTTTATTGCTTCCCCACACTGGCGAGAATGGGACATGGAAGCATCAACATACACACCAAGGTCTTTCTCATGATCAGCTACCTTTATTTCAGTGACACCCATGAAATACCTGTACTTTATATTTCTGCTCCCTAGATGGAGTACCTTATATTTATCGACGTTAAATTTCATCTGCCAGGTATCGGCCCAGTCACTAATTAAATCAAGATCCCGCTGTAGCTGCTGAGCCACTAATTCAGTATCTGCTACACACCCACCTTGGTGTCATCTGCAAATTTCACCAGTTTACTGTATATATTGGTATCCATATCATTTATGTAAATTAGGAACAATAGTGGTCCTAAAATCGAACCCTGCGGTACCCCACTATGAACGCAAGCCCACTGTGAGTTGAAGGACATTGCCAGTGACCTGCTGGACCCCAGGCAGAACAGGCCTCACCATGCGACAGCCCTTCAGAGACTGGTCCTCCTGCGCATGGACTGGGGCATGATGCATCAGTTTAAACAGGAGCCTGGTAAATCCTGCGAGTGCTACACCAAGCGACTGATGGCAGCATTCTCCAACTACAGTGGGATGGACTCCACAACGGACCGAGAGTGTATGTGATGTAAATACACTAAGATAGGTAAAAACTCTTTTGTGGACTAAGTAAAACAAACATTTTATGTTCTAGTTTTCTTAAAACTACTGAAACAAATAATTGGCTACACTGCAGTTCCGCTGTTTTGTTTGGCACCCCTGCATGTCGTGCATTGTGTGGAAAAAACCTGAAGGCTGAGGAATGTTACGTAACACAGCTAGAATGTAAAAACTCTCTCTGGTGTAATTCACTGCATAAAACCAATGGTGTTAAGTGTGATGTCTTCTTCATAACACTCCCTGATGTTTGTGTCCGTGACCATGAGATAGGGTGGGCTGCTTTTCTTCCTTCCTTTGACTAGTATTCCTCCTAAATTGTTCATCTGTATTTGCTGCATTGGTACTTGATGTGCGTGTGCCTTGTGTCACGATCGCCATTTAACGGGAGCGGCGGACGGGCAGGAAACAGGCAAGGCAGGCAGGATACGGGGATTTATTAGGAACACGGGGTGCAGGAAACATCTCACGCAGACGGACTTCAATGACGGACACTGAACTCTAGTAAGACATGAACTCAAATAGACAGGACTGATTGAAAATAATCGGACACAGCTGGGTACGATCAGGGAAGCACACGTGGATAATCAGGGGGCGTGGCACACACGGTGGTCAGACTGTCCGGGACCTCCTCGGGGACTAGGGCAGGAAAGTCTGGAGCTGGGTCAGGGACAGGAGTGGGGCCAGGAACAAGAGCCCCAGGGGGCACAGTCATTTGAGGCGGAGGGAGCGCCTCGGGCGTGGGCTCTGGGGCCGCAGGGGGCAGCGGAGGCGGCTGCTCAGGAGCTACGGGCAAAGCAGGCGGCGGCTGCTCGGGCTCTGGGGCCGCAGGGGGCAGCGGAGGCGGCTGCTCGGGCTGCGCAGGAGCTATGGGCGACGAAGGCAACTGCTCAGACGCTGTAGCAGGAACCCAGGACTTTATGCTCAGCCCACTGCTGTTAACTCCGATGACTCACAACTGAGCAGCAATGCACATTTCGAATTCCATCATCAACATCAGGCAGATGACAAGACTGTTGTGGGTCTCATCAATAAAAACGGTGACTCAGCATACAAAGAGGAAGTGTGATGACTATCGGACTGCTGCAGAGCCAACAACCTGTCTCTGAATGTTGACCAAAGAGATGGTTGTTGACGTTAGAAGAACACAAAACACAGAGTGACCACTCTCTGCTGCACATCGATGGCTCATCTGTGGAGATCGTAGAGAGTACCAGATTCCTTGTTGTCCATCTGGCGGAGAATCTCACCAGGTCCTTCAACATCAGCTCCATAGTAAGGAAAGCACAGCAGCACCTCTACTCTCCACGGAAGCTCAGAAAAGCCCATCTCCCATTCTCACACTCTATTGGGGAACTGTTGAAAGCACCCTGAGCAGCTGCATCACGGTCTGCTTTGAGAACTGTGTCGCCTCAGATCACTAGTCCCCTACAACAGATAGTGATGACAGGTGAGAAAATCATTGGGAGTATCGTGTTAGAGAAATATGTACTTTTTTTATCATCATTTTGCTAGACGCTTAGAAACAACACCCTGCCGCAGCTTGATCTTAATTGAGCAATAACACGTCTCAAGAACTGTCGCTTGAATATTTCCACCCCATATATGGTGACAAACAATGTTCAATGTCAGTTGCATATCCTGTTTGTGTACCTCAATAAAAGACACTGCGAGGGGAGTTACTCTTTCGAAGTTGGCTGAGTTCGACTGAGAGGCTGACACCTCGAGGTCAGGACCGGGCTTCCCTTTGTAAGGAAAAGTGGTAAAAATGTCCCAAGGTTCTTGGTTGATCATTTGAATGCAGACAATGTTAGGAATTTAATGATCATGGGGGAAGCCAGGGAGAGAATGGGGGTTCCA
The DNA here is from genome assembly GCF_023856365.1 of Brienomyrus brachyistius. NCBI lineage: Eukaryota > Metazoa > Chordata > Actinopteri > Osteoglossiformes > Mormyridae > Brienomyrus > Brienomyrus brachyistius. Next base: position 60,441 of record NW_026043021.1, on the reverse strand, counting down.
GTTGGCACCACTATGGTGATAAGGATAAGATAAGGTGATAAGAATTGAATTACAATGATCATAAAAGTCTCCACCCTGTCCTGTCCCGTCCCTGTCTCAGGATCCTCACACTCCAGGGGGTCACTCTTTATATGTAAATTCACTCACAACACCTACACACAACACCTTGGTGGGGAGGGCCTTTTTGGGTATAAAGGGGGGTGAAGAACTGTCTTCAATTTGTATCTGAGCTGCCTTTCAGTACCCGGTGTGTCTCTACACTGTATTACATTGTATTATTTTTGCTGTTCAATAAACCATCATTTTGCTGAAACTGCGGAGACTCTGCAAGTGGATTCCCTACACCTTGCAGCAAGTAAAACGTCATCACAGCTGTCTGTGTTGTTCTGTGTTCAGAGACTGGTTTGTTTCCAGCGCATCTTCAGAAGAAGATAACCCTAACATATCTCTCCCCTCCATCACAGATATTCACACCACACACTGCATCCGCAAAGCCACCACCATTGTGGATGACCCCACCCACCCCTCACATTATCGTTTCACCCTCCTGCCTTCTGGAAATAGGTCCCGGAGCATTCGGGCCTTCACAGCCAGACTCAAACAGCTTTATCCCCCATGCCGTCAGACTACTGAACTCTCAGGGACTAATCTGATACCACACACACATACACTCATTAACACACTTTATTATTTAACTACTATTTTTTATCTTATTGTCGCCATGTTTACAGTTACTTTTATTTATTTTTATTGCTACCTCATTGGACAACCAAACTGCGCCTTCTCAGTACTGGGTTTACTGTGCTGTTTGTGCTCGTTGGTGTCAGTTGTCCTCTCTTTTTGCACTGTCCTGCAATGTTTGCACAGTTTTTGCTCATTATGCACCATACAGTATGTTGCTAGGTTGGTATGTGTTAGTCTTCTGTTAATTTAAGTAGCACCTTGGTCCGAGGGAAACAGTTTCTTTTGTAACTGTACTATACTCAACTGTGTAAAGTTAAAAATAACATTAAAGACCTACTTGACTTTTACTGAACAGGTGCTAAAGTGAAATTACTTGCTTCTGGGAAAGAACTCCAGCTGAAATTCTGTACAACAATTATGGGAGACATATGGGAAGGACGCGGTGTCAGACCTGCCCAGTGGGACGAATGTGGTTTTCCTAGTAACAGCAGCTTCAGTCCCAATCAGATAAGCCAGATGCATCTGAAATTAGAGGAACGGTATCAGACTGGTTGCTCAGGGACTAATGTGGTAGAACTAAAACAGAGACAAATTGGACGGTGTTTCAATTGTGGGAAAATGAGACAAAGCAGGCAGAGGAGATGCGGGTGGCAAAGAAGCATGAGATAAGGAATGCAGAGAATGTGGATGAGGGTGAGACTCCTGTGAAAACTGTGTATTGAAAATTAGGGCCATAGTATTGTCATCCATCCTGTCAGGGTATGGAAATACACTGAGGGTAAATGGCCTAATGCAGGAAGTGTCTTAATCCTATAACATCCAGCTGATTCAGGCTGTGGGGGACAGTGTAGTACTGCACTCTTCTGGCTGGGACCTTGAATAAATGAATGAATGTTACATTTATACAGCCCTTTTCTAAGATACACAAAGAGCTTTACAGAAGCACTGGGGAGCCACTTCAACCCAAACGTGAGGCAGCAGGAGAGGGGGCCCAGGCAGAGAGAACAGCCAACAAGACGGGTGCTTCCACAGACAGGACGGGGGCCCCGGCAGACCAACGCTGACGACTCCTGGGACCAAGTCAACAGAGCAGCTGTCGTCATTGTGACTCACCCTCATACATCCATCCATTGTCTAAACCGCTTATGCTACTGGGTCGCGGGGGGTCCAGAGCCTATCCATGGAAGGATCTGTGCACGAGGCAGGGAACAACCCAGGACGGGGGGGCAGCTCATTGCAAGGCACATTCACACACCATTCACACACACATGCACTCCTACGGCCAATTTAGCAAGAGAGAACATGCAAACTCCCCACACATGTGACCCAGGCGGAGACTCGAACCTGAGTCCCAGTGGTGGGAGGTAACAGTGCTAATCACTGCACCACCAAGCAGCCCCACCCTCATACATGATTTCTGATTCTTGATTTTAATCCCCTTTTCTGTTTTTGGCAACATATAAAGTGCTGTGAATGTCACTGTCAGATTGTCATATCATCCTCCAGTTGTCCCTTGTCACCCTGGATGCACATTGAGTGTTTGCTAAATATTTTATCTTGTAGTGTTCCTGATTTTTTCCTGTGTTTTAATTTGCAATTCTCAAATTTCATGACTGGCATCCGTGGGGACGATTAATTAAACCTGTTAACTCTGCACTTCAATTTCAAACTGTTGGTAACATGTGTACATATTTTTGTCTGATCTTTTCACCACCAGGTGGCGATATAGCAACTCCAGAGTTATTGATGGCTAGAACAAAAAAAACACAGTAACACAGAGGTGTAGCTAAAAATTCTGGGCCCCTGACAGAATGTCACCTTGCGCCCTCTGTCGAATTTTACATTCTGTGAAAGAGATTTGTTGAGCCATCTTCCAATGTAATCCAATCCAGCTCTTTATTTGAAAAGCACTTTAAACAACCTTATGGACCAAAGTGCTGCACAAAGGAATAAATAAAAACATTCACACACTTAAAACGAAGTAAAAGAAATTTAATAAAAACCAAAACATTCAATGTGAGTAAAAGGCCATTAATAAAAATTTAAAAAAATCTATTAATTAATAAAGAAAAGGCTAAGATTAAAATAAGATTTACTATTAAAATTAACATCTCACAATGTGTCAAAGGTGAAGGAGAAGAGATTAGAAGAGATTTAAAAACGGACAGAGGGGATTCCTCTCTAATGTGAAAAGGCAAGTCATTCCACATTTTAGGAGCTGCGACTGCAAAGGCTCGATCCCCTCTAAGCTCACGCTGAGTCTTAGGAACCGTCAGGAACAGCTGATCAGCTGACCTGAGAGAGCGGGTGGGGGTGTAAGGGTGAAGCAGCTCACAGAGGTCAGATGGAGCAAGACCACTGAGGGCTTTAAAAGCAAATAACAGAATTTTAAAATGAATCCTAAAATGTACGGGCAGCCAGTGGAGTGAGGCTAAAATGGGGGAGACATGCTCATATTTCCATGTGCGGCAGCATTTTGAACCTTCTGGAGGTGAACAATAGTGGAGCCTCTAACCCCAACATAGAGGGCGTTACAGTGGTCCAAACTAGTAGTGACAAAAGAGTGGATTACTGTCTCAAAGTGCTGCCTAGAAAGAATTGGCTTTATTTTGGCCAACTGCCTCAATTGTAAAAAGCTTGACTTGACAACTAACCTTATCTGAGTGTCAAACTTAAGGTTGGTGTCGACTTTAACCCCTAGGTGTGTGATGACTGGTTTACAATATTGTTCCAAGGAACCTAAAATTACAGTGGAGGTCAGAGGAGTGGAGTTACCAAAAACCAACACTTCTGTCCATTACCTCCCCACTTCCTTGTTAGTTACAATATTTGTTCTGCATTACTGTACTGCTTTGGAGCCTTTTGATATTAAGGTGAATAACACAGGTGAAAAATTAAGGTGAAAAAAGAGACAGATGCATTGACAGCAGTCGTGGCCACACTTTGGACTGGGAGTGTAAGAGCAAAGGAAACTGAATCCACTATGTTCTGTCCTGTAAATTTTTATTAAACACCACATGACACACATACGAGTCCTGTTTTAACTTTCAGGGCTGATGGTCTGCAGCCTGGCTTGTGTTCTACAGTGCAGCGCAGGTGCAGTCACTGTGCTGAGCCCGGCGTTATATTAATGACGCAGCCTTTCACACTGACCAGTGAGAAATAACCTTGAAAATGACTGTGCTCTTTGTGGTTCTCCTTTTTTCTTACCACCAAGCAAGAGACTAAACATATTTTCTACTTATCAGTTATCAGAAATCAGAAATGTCATGCAGTAATCAGAGGTTAGACAGCAAGAATGACTTTTGTATTTTTATCTTTTGTCAATCTTTTATCCAGCGACTACTAATTCTCATCGGGGTCTGGAGAGGGTGGGACCTGTCCCAGGAAGCACAGAGCACAGGCCTGCATGGGATGCCATTCCACACAAGCAAAAACAATTAAGATGGTCAGATTTGCCTCACTGTGTGATTTTGACTGAAAGATGAACTAAGCACAGTCTTGTGTGTATAAAAATGCGTAGATTCATTTAACTTTAACAATGAGATTCAGCAACATGACCTTATAGTGTTAATGATCGGTATCTTACTGGTATTAACTGAATTATGCAAAATTCTACATTATTCTATATTATTGCACCCAAATTGTTCATACTGACTAAATGTAATTACTGACATCCTGGACATACTGCTTTTTAGGTTTGAATTTAAAATGTTAGTAGACAAATTCATGCTGTCAATAACATCTCACTTGCTCACCCACTTTTAGATAAAAATACCCTTTGTGGTTTTTCTAGTGAAGCAGTGGGCCTGAGCTGAGGACCTGATGGTTGTGTGGTTTTCGCTCACTGAGAAGAGAGACACAAACACCCTGCTCTCAGTCGGTCAGTCTTCCTGTAAAATGCAGAGGTGAGACTGCTAGTGGAAAATTACTGACTGCAGCGTCAACAACACATATAAACAGCAGCACAAACAAAATGTTCCACAAATGCAGGACATCTGTATGCTTACAGCACACATCAGACACGCTGACCCTCAGCACTGAGCTCCTCCAGGCTCTGTGCTCTCCCTCTTCTCTTCAATTTCTACACAAATCACTGCTGCTCCAGTGAAGATCCTGAATTTTGCAGGTGATACTACTGTGTTTGCCATCATAACTGAAGGTGATGAGTCTGCCTACAGACTGGAAGTCGTACAGCTGACCATCCAGTTCTGAACTCACATTATCCCAAATGTCCACATGCTTAGACTCCTCTCATCATCAGGGAGGAGCGTCCCTTGGCACTGTAGAGTAGATGGATGAGAGCAGGCTGATAACAAGGCTGTCATCAATTTTATGTGACACCTCTCACCCCCCCAGCAGACTATGGAGGCCCGTAAGGGCAGCTCCTTCAGTAAGAGACTCAGACACCCGGCGTGTGACAGAACGGTACCGCAGGTCATTGGGCCCCACAGCAGTCAGGCTTTATAATCTGCACTCTGCTCATTGAACTTTTCCCCTGTTCACTGTCTTCTGATACAGTTTCTATCTGCTGCTGATCTGCAATATTGTTCCTCCTTATTCACTGATGTGCAGTGTTGCATTGAGCCAGTGCATTATGCCCTGTGTGGCAGCTTCCTTTGGGAGGCTAATATCTGGCACATGAGCAATAATGTTACATGCAATAGGATTGTGTATAAGTTAAGGATTGTGTATAAGTTAATTTTAATATTCCTATAATATTCCTCTGTATGTAATATATTCTTATTTTTTGTTTCTATTATTACCCTATATTTATATATACATCCATTATTTTACATTCATAATGATGTTGTTTGTTGTTTTGTGCCCCACTGCTCTTGTAACAAGCCTCAGTCTTGACTCTCCCTTTTAAGGTCTTGGCCTTAAATCACACTCGATATAGGTGGTGTCGTCCCCATCACCCTGACCAGGATACATGCTGTAAGATTAATGGATGGTGTTTATCTGTGTGATGAAAAAGAATGTGAATAAAACAAAAATGTACCATTATAAATGGGAGCCCTAGGATGTGTGGTGGTTAGAGATGTGGACTGATGAGAATTTTGCTTTTCTAAAGTTCTGTTGTGAAAACTGTACATTCCGTTCCATGTACAGTAGTGATATGTAGCAATCATGTGCTCCAGTCAAATGTCCAGCTGCATGAATAATAATGGTGGCTTGTTTGGATAAAATAACTTAGGCTGAATACTTGAAAGCGTGACCTGGGTGAGGTAGAGAGGAAACAGGGTCTTACAAGAAGCAGATATTGTTCTGTCTGTGTGGTTTTTACTCTTTGCAAAGTGAGTCCAGCACAGTGCAGTCAGTGGGTCAGTCTTCCTGAGCTGCATCTAACCAGTGGAAACATCTGCAGCACTGCAGAGAAGCACTCAGCAGACAAACAAACCCAAACAGCTTACAGCTGTATGTCACTTTTGGACAGAGGTGGACAAAGTACACAACTTCACTACTTGAGTTAAGTATAGATACTCCTCGTCAAATAATACTCAAAGTTTTTCAGTTAATTTTTTACTTCAGTTAAAGTACTGGAGTATTTGCATCTAAAAATACTTAAGTATTCAAAAGTACATTATGTTTTAAATGCAAGACATTTTTCAGAACCTAATGACTCCTGAACACCCCACTGAATACACTGACTGGCTTGTACATCTTGTAGAATAAAAAGCTTGTGGAATATGATACAATGACTATAGAAACACAACTGACATAACAAAAGTACAGCCATTGTCATTTTCATCTTATTTAACACCCCCCACCCCACTCACACAAAAGAGCATGGTAGTGTTCTTACAGAGCCGTAGCAGTGTGTGTGTGTGCATGTGTGCATGTGTGTTTGTGTGTGTGTGTGTCTATGTGTGTGTGTGTTTGTGTGTCTGTGTATGTTTGTGTGTGTGTCTATGTGTGTGTATGTTTGTGAGCCAAGTAACAAGACAGGGAGCAAGAAACAAAACTCCTCTTTCTTAATTATCCACATCGTTATTAACGACACAGGTATATATACAGGTACATATACAGGTACATGTATATACTCAAAAAATACATCCAGAACACACAATTAAATGAAAAACGTAATTTAAGAACACTTGAAATTTTCATTCAGTTTCTTTCATCTGTTTAATATAATCGATCAGTCCCTGTGCGTTTGCCCCAAACCATTCAGCATGGTACACAAGGGAGACAAGTAAGCATGTGTGACATCAAAGAACTGATTGCAGCAACTCAGCCTTTCCACAACATTAAAGCCGCTTATTCCCCCCCATGCCATGAAGAAATAATCTCTGTGGCTCCCCTCTCCCCCTCCCTCAGCCCCCAGTCTGGCTTGAACATTTGCACTTCCAGTAAAAATGCGCCCCAAACACACTGACACCAAACTCAGCACCGGTGCTCCGTAAAATCCCGTGATTCAGTCTCAGAAGCACTGGCTCCCCTGCCCTCCTCTGAACATTATTAAAGCTACACCCTGAACACTCTGTGTGACTGACATGAATGAGAAGCATCTTTATTCATAATCTCTGTAGCGGAGGTCAGAATACAGAGTGTCATTATTCCCGTCTTTCTTCTGTCTCCTGGGTTTTGGCTTCTTAAGGTTCAGGGCAGCGTAATTCAGTGTGTCCTCGTCATGGCACTGTGGAGACAAAGATGGCAGAATTGGATGGATCAAATCGGTTTGCTATTACCTATTTTCACAAATAGCACTTAAAATGCTGATCCCAGGATGGAAATCAGTCTGAGGTTCATTTGTTTTACTGACGATTTGTAATTTGAAATATTTATTACATACTTGCTTGCGTGACCATTCCACTTTTGATATATCACTGTTCTTTTCATCTGTTTAAAATATATAACACATCAATATATTATTTAATTTCGCACGGTATCATACCGTGGTCAGATAACATTCCGAATTTTCAAGCAATCAACATCCTTTTTGTCTCAAAAATGAAAGTAAAAATGACTTCTGTCAATTTAAGTGTGCATGTTTGGATACGTGTCATTTGTTCTCATATATCATATATAATAAAATTGCTATAAAGGAGATCTTGGTAATAAAAGTTATTGATATGCAACTTATTGCAACATGTATATTTCAATAGATTTTGCAAAATATGAAAGATATAATACAAAAATGTAAATCTTACAGTACAAAAAGGTTTATATAAATAAGGTGAGATTTAATAATGGATTTTAAAACTGTATTACCTGCAAGAGTGGTTTTAATATGAAAATGTTATCTATCATAAAAACAATTTTATATTTCTATAATTTGTTAAAATCTACATTTTGTCCTTCTGAGTGCATAAAGCCGGGCAGCGTACCTGCACAGTGTGTACAGGTCAGTTTACATCTTATACAATGAGAGCAACGTTCAGAATAATGCTGCAAGATAAAACTATCAGCAAGCCAGAGTGAAGAGGATCCAGCAGCTTCTGAAAGCCTGTAACAAAGAGATAGATTTCAGCATAATGATATAGAGACACATTTCCCATTTGCTTACATTACATTAGTTAAAGATCAAATCGATAACACATTACAGCAGTTGTTTTGTAAATAGTCCATTTTTAACATGAACTTCTAGTATTTGTATTTTAACAATTTATATTAATATTTGAAATAATTATTAAATTAGGCTCCGGACCCCCCGCGACCCAATAGGATAAGCGGTTTGGAAAATGGATGGATGGATGGATATTAATATTTGAAATAATTATTAAATTAGGCTCCGGACCCCCCGCGACCCAATAGGATAAGCGGTTTGGAAAATGGATGGATGGATGGATAATTATTAAATTAACATCTGTGTAATTTAATTTAAGCACTTAAATTAGAAAATTCATTACATTAAAAAAAGAAATAAATGTCTTAATAGCAGAATAAGCTAAATAAAACTTTGAAGCAGATATACTCTCCACACTGGGTGCTACCATCTATATCCAGCTGTGTGCCGTTCCCAAACAGCATCTCCCCACACTGGGTGTTACCATCTATATCCAGCTATGTGCCGTTCCCAAACAGCATCTCCCCACACATGGCCACAGCGCAGTAGTAAGTCCCAGCATCGGAGAGGCTGAGGTTCCCCTTGGGGAGGCTGTAGACGCAGCTCCGTGTAGGAGATCCAGCCTCAGGGCTCTTCTCACACTCATCACTGCTGTTCCAGGGCTGTAAATGACTCCAGGAAGGGATTCTCCTGATCCATGTCTGAACCAGTAAACACTGTGTTCTCCTGCACAGCTCCCAGTCTCTATCGTACACTGCAGGCTCACAGAGTCTCCTGGCTGCAATGTGTCAGACACAGGCTGCTGTACCACAGTCCTGCTGTTGGAGTCTTTACCTGAAAAGCAAAATAGTCATGATGACAGCCCTTTGAGAATAACAATGGAAAATACAGATCCTCAAAAATTGTTCTTACAGATTTTTGGGAACTGAATCGATGTTCTTCTAGCCATCCAAGAAATCAGTAACTTCTTGGAGAACAGCTGACATTCTTCTCTCTTTTTATTGTATTACTGCTTATTAGTATATATCAGGTAACACTATACATTAACTGCACCTACATAATACCTAAATAAAAATTATATGATAATAACAAACATTATAATCATATAATGTCTTGTATTAATGTATGAAGGTAGATGAATATAATTAATTTCAATTCAAAGAAATGAAGTGTGTAAAGTGTACTTTATATTTTCATGATTTTCGTGACTTTACATTTGGTTTATGTTGCCCCTTTTCCACAGGAAGGTATTTATTGTTTTTGCATATTTAGCTCTTGATGTGTTTTGGTATTTTTGAGCATTTTGCTGTAGTACCTGCATAATTTAATTCAAGAGCCGAAGAGCTGTTTGCCCATTACTAGTTTGTCTATCTTTTAACATTAAAGAAAAAGTATACATAGTAAAAGGAATTACTTGGTTTCGTAGTTCCTCCTATTTATTTTCTTATGCACACAAAAGTAAGTTTTTCCGTTCAACCATAGCACTACAGCGAAAAGCAAAACGTCATGGCAAATACAATTATGCTTTATTCCAATACACATTGCTAATTTTTCATTATTATTACATTTATTCAGCATAATATCTTCAAAGGTTTCATGATTTAATTTGCAATCTTCTGGCCTGAAATCTTTTCCTGCTACACTGAAGACTCTCTCAGCGTGTGCAGAGAAAGCTGCAGCCAAAGGGTTGGCATCCTCTGATAAACATGGTTGGTTCAGGTATCGGTGACATTATGTGAACCTTTCATGGCAGGAATAGGGACTAGTTTGACTTTTGATGCAGGAAAAGTGTTTGGGACTGTTAGGTTGAAGAAACAGTTGTTAATCATTTCTGTATGATCAGCAATGAGTGTAAATATATATGTATACGTTATTTCTTATCTTCTAGCCACATACTCTTAGCTATTGTACTCTAAGTAGGTGGTTAACAGCTGCCTACTTAGATAAGAATCTCACTTCCCTCTCTTGCGCCCCCCATTGACTATAAATAAAGAAGACAAGGGGAACCACCCTTTGTAACACATTCTGCTGTAGTTTGCATTGCAGAGAGTGTGGGTACCCTTGCAAGTAAAACTGTAACCTGTGTGTGTCTCATAAATGTGGAGTTGGGGTGGAAACGCCGGGCGCTTTCCCCAACATAGAATTTGGTCCTTCGAGCCGGATCCGAGGAACCCCGAAGACGTCTCCAGTACGCCGAGAGAAGCGACACCGAAGTCTGTCGACAGCCACTCGAAGTCGGGTGCAAGAAAGACCTGTGATGTGAATTCGTCATCAGGCCGGTGGTTAGAACTGCGCTCGACGTCTGGTGATGTCTGAAGGACCTCGGTGACGGATCAGAGAGCACACTATACAGGTGAGAGATATGGCACCTAAGTGAGTAGGTGGCCAAGTGAGAGATACGGCACCTAAATAAGTAGGTGGCCAAGACATGCATGTGGTTGAGGTTAGCCGAAATTAACCGGGAGAGAAAGTAGGCGTTGTTGGAAATATATACAGTGTTGTATGTGGATGTGTTTTTATAGGTTTTAGATTAACCTACACGATCCACCCTAAAAGCAACAACATACTGGTGACTGAAGGATCAAGGACGGGTTTCATCCCTGAAAACTAACACCGCTGCTCTAATAGGGAGCAGTAGAAGGCCGTGTTAGTGTCCTCCTGAGGTCTCATGCCAGAGACTTGCTTTTAGGATTTTTTATTTTTTGTAGTGTATCCATTAAAAGGTAACAATGGGGAAGAATCAAAGTAAACAAATGGAACTAGAGGGAGATGAGAAGTTTATGGAAGGATATAAGCCAGGATCAGGACAAATAAGTAGTCAGAGATGGAGGAAAAAAACATGGGTTTGAAGGAAAACTCCACACTCCAGATATATTAAAATTACAGGGAAACTTAAAACTGGAGATGTTACAGACTACCAATAAGAAAGAAGGTAAAGACAGAAAAAAAGAATATGTTTTTTCTGATGCATGGTTAGAACAGAGTAAATTAAGAGATAATAAAAGACAGCAAAAAAAGGGAAATAAGGAGAAAAAATTACAGGCGACTTTAATTACACTAGATGAGGAGACGGCAACAAAATCTTCTGCCGCTCCAGTTCCCTTACTGCCCCCACAAATTCCAATGATTGCGCCTGCACCAGTTCCAGCTGTAAATAGACGACAAATAGGAGGAGGGGAATCATCTCGAATGATGACCCGAGGGTCTAACCCTTCTCTGTATCCGTTAAAGGATCTGGAGACAAGTAAAGTACGCTGGCATCCAAAAAATGACACAGAACAGGAAGACTGGGAGAATGATTTGGTGTGTCCACTCGTAGAAGTGGCAAATCCAAATCGAGGCCCAAATAATGCAGGACCCGAAACTATGTTAGTATATAGACCCTGGACCGCTGAGGATAGAACAGCGGCTTTAAAAGGAATACCCCCGGTTGAAGAAGGGGTACCCGAGTTTTGGACTGCCATCCTAGAATTACAAAGTAGTTTTCATTTGAACGGCAGGGAAATGTATAGATGTCTCAGACAGTTGTTTACCCATAAATGGGGACGTGTAGCGGGAGACTTCACAGGACATGGTAATAATGATGAAGTCTTAGCACATGACTCGCAGGAACTCATACAAGCATTACGAGACTTGCGAAACAGGGTAGAGACAGCCTTCGTAAGACGCGCAGACTATGGACGAATAGCGCAATGTAAACAAAAAGATGGAGAGGAACCTGAGGATTTTATGGATAGAATGAGAGTTGTATTTAGAGGAAACTCAGGGATCCCATTTGATGAAGAGGCAGTAGGAGTGTACCAACAACAGCTAAAACGAGCTTTTGTCGCAGGCCTAAAGCCCGAATTGCGAAAATATCTTGACAAACATTGGGTACATCAGAATACTGGTTCAGTCCAACAAGCACTATAATATGCTCAACACGCGCAGAAAGCGCAGAAACAGGAAAAGACAGACACAATATTCAGCGCCTCAGAAGTAGTAGCGCTAGTGCAAATGAATCCTCCGGGGAGGGGAGGATTCAGAGGAAGGTCAAGAGGCCGAGGAAGGGGGAGAGGTGTTTTCAGAAACAATTACAGGAATTCGTCTCAGCAAGATAACATTTGCTGGACATGCAGGAAACCTGGACACTTAGCTAGGAATTGTAGAGTAGGGAAACAACCATATAACCCAAACTCCATTGAAAACAATGATCAATGACCCCCCTCGGAGGCCCCTGTTACCGACACCATCCGAGGCAAAACAGAGGTGATTTTAAGAAAGGAAACGGAGGTCACTTTACAAGACCTTTTAGATAAGGAAATAGATTTACAAGCAGTGTGTCAGTTATTAGCAGAAAGGCAGTGGGAAACCTTGCCAAGTCGGAAGTTAGTCATAAACGGCAAAGTATATGAATGTCTGTGTGACACTGGAGCATGTAGGACTGTCCTAACCTCCAGTCCTCCCGGAGTCACATATTCTTCATCAGTCATAAATATAAAAACGGCAGGAGGTCAGACAGACAGACATCAGTTAACAAACCCAGTTGCAGTAAAAGATAAGGAAACTGGACTTGAATGTCAAGCACAGGTGTTAATAAGCCCTTCTTGTCCTGTTAACTTGTTAGGCCGAGACCTTATGGTACAAATGGGCATTAGCGTGGTTGCCACAGCCACTGGCATGAAAGCAATCGTAAATGAAGAAGCTTATGTTGTGCAAGGAACCACAACACCACAATATTACTGGTCTCTGGACCTAGGGGGAACTGCACAGACACGAGAATTATTGCGGAAAACTAGAGAAAAGCAGTCCCCTAGACAGGCCCAGTTCATGCCTGACGATGCCTTACACGTCACTATGTGGTACAAAGACACCCTTGGACCAGATTATGTCTATGACAAAACGTTTCATGCCCTCCAAGACACTTGTATTACCTTACAACATATGTATGTTAACCCCACCACTGGGTTTTCAGCAGCCTCAGTCATTTTATCTAACAAGCAACAGGCTGTATTTAGAGAGAGAACACCACACGTATCTCTTTCAAAACCACCCCAGATGCAGTGGAGAGATGTAGAGATGTTCTTACGAGATTCTATGCACAGTTACAATGACTACCAACCCGTATCTGGCTCCTGTTGGAGCTATGATGAGAAACACAATGTGTGGCGGTTTCCTTTGGGATGGAGAGTTCAAACCACTCCCACCACACACTTAAAGGACCCAACCTGACAAATTTTTTCAACCCTGGAGGAGGGATCATGTCCAGATCTAGATCGCCTCCCAGAAGGGTTGTGGTCGTCCTCCCCCACTGATGTAGGGCTGGTAAAGGGGTTTCCACCTTACAAAGTAATTGTGAAATCAGAACACCGTCCGGTAGTTAGGCAATACCCATTAAAACCTGAAGCAGAAAAAGGTTAGCCCCTGTAGTGCAAGACATGTTAGCATCAGGAATATTGCGAGAGGCTCCTGAAGCCACTTGCAACACTCCTATCTTTCCAGTCCAGAAGGGACATACAGGGAAATGGCGCATGGTGCAGGATTTAAGACCGGTTAATAACATAGTGCAACATGCAGCACCAGACGTGCCTAACCCACACTTATTGCTCAACTCATTGACTCCTGATAAAAGCTACTTCTCAGTAGTGGATCTTAGTAATGCATTTTTCTCAGTACCATTGCACCCTGATTCTCAACATTTATTTGGATTTACCTATAAAGGGAAAAAATATACATATACTAGACTCCCTCAGGGATTTTCTGAAAGTCCACATGTATATACCATGGCCCTTAGATACTCTATGAGTACCTGTGAAATACCATCACATAGTCAGGTATTACTATACGTGGATGATATCTTAATAGCAGCAGATTCAGAACAACATTGCAAAGAAACTACCCTAACTGTGCTTCAGCATTTATACAATACTGGACATAAAGCTTCTAAACAGAAGTTGCAGTATTGCAAAAAGACAGTTGTCTATTTAGGGCATAACCTTTCACAAAAAGGTCGCTCGCTGCTAGAGATAAGGAAACAAGCTATACAGGAAGCACCTAAACCACAGACTAAACAACAGATGATGTCCTTTTTAGGGCTCTGCAATTATTGTAGAGAATGGTTACCAGATTATGCTTTTCTAGTTCAACCTTTGCAAAATTTAATATACGGGAAGGAGATGACTCTAAAGGACAAAATACAATGGACTGAGGACGGAGAAAATGCTTTTACAAATTTAAAAAGAATGTTGCAAACCAATGTGACCCTTGCTCTACCAGATTATCAACAACCATTCACCCTATGTGTAGATGCTAATCAAGGTTATATGAAAGCAGTATTAACACAGCCATTCGGAGCAAAAGAGAGACCGTTAGCATTCTATTCAAAACGATTAGATGCAGTAGCAGCTGGCTTTCCACAGTGTTTACAGGCATGTGCAGCTGCTGCAGAAGCAGTAAAGGTATCAGCAGAATTGGTACTTTGTCACCCCCTCATACTTAAAGTTCCTCATTCTGTGTCTCTAATCTTGTTGCAGACACCGCTTCCATTCTTAACACATACAAGACATCTTACCTTAGTGTCACTTTTGCTCTCACAACCTAACATTGAACTTCAGCGGTGTGGCCTATTGAACCCTAGCACGCTCCTCCCCACCGCAGAGGATGGGGAGCCACATTCTTGCAAAGCAACAATAGAAGAACAAACAAAACCAAGAGCAGATATTCTGCAAACTTTTATACCAGGATCAGAAGTTGTTTATGTAGATGGCTCAGCATCAAAAAATGATATGGGAAAAAATAAAGTTGGGTATGCTGTAGTTACATCTACTGAAGTGTTAGAAGCCAATGCACTCCCTTCTACTTGTTCAGCACAAGCGGCTGAACTCTATGCTGTGATCAGGGCATGTGAACTGTTCAAGAACAAGTCACTTACTATCTACACTGATAGTCAATATGTGTTTGCAGCTGTCCATCACCATGCAAGAGTCTGGAAAAATAGAGGTTTTAGAACATCACAGGGCACATCTCTTACTCATACAAATTTGCTACTTAGATTATTAGACGTTGTGCATTTACCGACTCACTTTGCACTGTGCAAATGCAAAGCACACCAGACTGATGACTCTGCAGAAACCGCAGGAAATAGTTTTGCAGATAAAACCGCCAAAGAAGCGGCACTGAAACAACCTACCTTATCAGTGGCAGACATTCTTTTTATAGATAGCGATGTGCTATGTGATGCACAGATTCATGCTCCTAAAATAGAAGTACAAAGTTGGATCAAAAGAGGAGCAATACAACGAGAGAAAGTTTACTATATGAATGACAAGCCCATCCTACCAAAAAATTTATACAAAACAGCTGCTTTGGTGAGCCATGGAAATACTCATGTCTCAACAGGAGGGATGGTACATATCATACAACAATATTTCTATGCTATAAATTTTTCTGATTATGCAAAACAATTTTGTAGGACATGCTTAATTTGTTGTAAACACAATGCACAAGGAAACATCAGACCAAAACGTGGCCAGTTCCCCACAGCTGAGTATCCGTTTCAAGTTGTACATATGGATTTTATTGAATTATCTTGGTCACAAGGAAAGAAATACTGTCTAGTTATTATAGACACCTTTTCTAAGTGGGTAGAAATATACCCTGTAAAGCATTGTGATGCAATGACCGTTGCAAAATGTTTGGTAAGCCATTATTTCCCTACCTATGGCATACCTCATATTATAAGATCAGACAATGGACTCATTTTGTAAATCAGACTATGTCCCTTTGCTCACAAGCATTAGGTTTTACGCTTAAGAATCATTGTGCGTATCACCCTCAGAGCGCAGGCTTAGTGGAAAGGACCAACGGCACTATTAAAACAAGGCTAAGAAAGACAGTGGAAGAGACAAAAAGGCCGTGGCCAGAATGTTTGTCTCTAGTAAAATTATGGATGAGAATAACTCCCACTCCTGCAGGATTAACACCTTTTGAAATAGTGTATGGTAGACCATTTCCCCTAGCAACTGAAATGAATGACATAGAAAAAGCAGACCGAGAAAATACGCTGGCCGATTGGATGCGTAAACTACTAACATCACAACAAAAACATAGCCCCAGTAGTCTGCCGGTAAATTCTGTTTCTACTCAACAGGATAACTTGCAGCCGGGAGATTGGGTCCTGGTCAAGGTCCTGTTGCGGAAAGATTGGAGCACACCTCGGTGGGACGGTCCTTATCAAGTCCTCCTTACAACACCAACAGCAGTAAAGATCGCAGAACGACCTTCCTGGATACACAAAAGTCACTGTAAACCCATCAAGCCCTTATCAGAGGCCTCAGCAACAGAGTAGCAGTGGAAGTCCGCTACAAAGGCACAGTAACCAATAGGGTGCTGTTGTCTCAACCCGGTGAAGAAAACAACTGAGCTGCACTCTATTTAGGATGGCCCTGATAGGGTGGGGATGTGGTAAAGTGACTCTAGGGGTCATTCTTGTTGTAGGACTTGTATGGTTGTCCTGGCTCTCACCAGCTCCATTACAGCACCTACGGCGATGGACCCATGATGACTTCCATCTACGCCCGTTGCCCGCTGACCACTCACATCCATTTATGCAAAACTACTGGTACCGATATGTACATGATACTGTAACAGCGAAAAATGTGACAAATTGCTATGTTTGTTCAGTAATGCTCACTCATAGTGAAGGACCTACGGTGTATGGCAGAGAGCTATGAATATCTTCTGCAGGTATAGGATATCAAAGTAATGTTTCACTTATATTTTCTTTTGTTTTTCATTTTATTTTTCTGTTGTTTTATTACTGTTATACCATGTTTGAAAATGTTTATTAATCAAGCTCTTAACGCTGCTTTTCGGACACGCAGTACAATGTTTCTCTCCCTTACCCAAACTATAGAGACAGAGCCTGTTTCCAGCGATGGCGATGAAGAAGACATATAATTCATAATGACGGCCGAGCCGAAAGCACCCGTGCAGGGCTCGGACCTGAAGAACCGGAATTAAATGTTTTCCAGGATAATGACAATGTGGTCTAAATGAAGGTTGTACCTAAAGTGCTTTTGCAACTTGTACAATGTTGATGCTTCTGATCATACTGTCATGATAAACAGGAGGGACTGTTAGGTTGAAGAAACAGTTGTTAATCATTTCTGTATGATCAGCAATGAGTGTAAATATATATGTATACGTTATTTCTTATCTTCTAGCCACATACTCTTAGCTATTGTACTCTAAGTAGGTGGTTAACAGCTGCCTACTTAGATAAGAATCTCACTTCCCTCTCTTGCGCCCCCCATTGACTATAAATAAAGAAGACAAGGGGAACCACCCTTTGTAACACATTCTGCTGTAGTTTGCATTGCAGAGAGTGTGGGTACCCTTGCAAGTAAAACTGTAACCTGTGTGTGTCTCATAAATGTGGAGTTGGGGTGGAAACGCCGGGCGCTTTCCCCAACAGGGACGTTTCTTAGGTTAGAAACTGCCGTCACTGCAGCCAACACTGACTTTTAAGGAGAGACACTCAGCTCTTCCTATGAGCAGATCCACCATGGTGCACAAAATGACAGTATAATTATTATTTTAGGTGACACTTCAAATGTTGCATTATTTCATTCTTTACAAAACGACATTTTTATAACAATGATGTATAACAATGTTAATGTGTTTATGTATAATTCATATTTAAATTAAAGTTCATATTTTAGTTAAAAGCTACACCTACAGTACGTATATGAACTTGAATTTGAATCCAAACCCTTTTTCGTTCTTCTTCTTTAAATTCAAATATAAATTTCAATGCCACAACCTGTTTTCAACCACAATTCAAATGTAATTCAGATTAACAAAATGAACTGAAATTCAAGTTCATATATGTATTCAAAATCCTGAATTTTAGGATACGTATTTGAGAATTTCATTCTCAAATCAGTTCTGAATGGTGCACATCCCTAGTTCATATGTTAAATCATGCATTTTTTTTTTCAGAGTGAATACACACTGACTGCTCAGATAAATAACGTCAAAAATAATTTTCTTTTGTTGCTTAAGATTTTTGCACAGTCCTATACTGTATATAACAACTCAAACATTTTTTTATGTTATTTGTTTTAAAGAGGCTGCAATGTGTAACATTAACATCTGTATAAAGAGAAGGTTAGGCTTTTGGCTGACAGCAAGCAAAATGCAACAAATTGTATAATAATAATAATAATAATAATAATAATGAATGATTTTTGTTTGATGTTTAGAAAAACATTTATGGAACAAAGCAGACAATAAGGTATCTTTGCTAATTTTATATTGACAAACAACTAAACTGTCAAAATTATTTTGCAGGGAATAATCTTACTGACATTATAATAAAGCAAATATGAAAATAGTTGGAATCTCATTTACCTGTGATTATGACAAAGGTTCCATTCCCGAAGGTGACCTCATGAAGAAACACAGCAGCACAATAATACACTGCAGAATCTGACGGCTCCACGTTAGAAATAGTGAGGTTAAAAACTCCCCTCTGCATTCAGTAAGGAGTAACGTTTTATGCTTTTATATTCCTTGTAAAATTCACCAGGTACGTAGAGAAGTGCTTTCGCCATGGGCTGGGGCTTCCGACCAACAGCTTGCTTAAACAAAGTAACAAAAGTTGTTTCTCCTTGACAGAAGCATGTCAGGGTCACACTGTCTCCAAGCTGAACCCTCATCAGGTGACTGGGCTGAACAACATCTGTAGTCAGTGCAGTGTCTGCAAAAACAGAAAAACAAAAAAAATCATAATCAAATAAGACATATAATAGTAATCTAAATAACTATTAACTATGATGCAGATTAAATGGCCAAATTCCACTGATCACATCATACAGATAAATGAAAATATTAAATCCCAAAATAATTTATATTATAGGGCCTTACTAATGAAAATGAGAAGACCAAAGAGTCTGAACATTTTTGTGCTTCCACTGTTTAGAATAAACTGCTCTGCTGCTAAGTGAGAGATCATGGTCGTGGTCGGGATGAAAGGGCAGGAAACAGAGAGGAAACAGAGAGACACACATCAGGCTGATCTGATTGGCTGTTCACATGGGAACTTAAGTAACAGTGAAAAAGCATTTTAATGTGCACTTACATGACGTTTATTAATTTACTCCTTAACATCCAGTTAAAATGAGAACAATTAGATAAACAGGAGCAGATACTGAGCATATAAAGTTCTTTGTACAGAGTGCTGAGATACTGTGGGAGAGCATTTGCTAATCATCTCTCTCAGACAAGCTCAGCACAGTATGAGTCTGTTATCTATCTGATATTAGACAGTCTCTCATACAGTAATAATAATTGATACTTTATTGGTCCCTGTGGAGAAATTGTCTTAACTTCTCTCTCAACTTGCTCTCTTTTTTTTAGAGTAAACAGAGTAAGTTGTCTGCGAAGGGCAGCCACCCATAGTGATGCCCAGTGAGCTGGGGGTTAAGGGCCTCGCTCAAGGACGCAGAGATGTGCTGTGGCTGGGTTTGAACCAGCGACCATCTTATTACAAGCACACAGGCATTAGATCTTCTAATCACACTTAAAAGGCAGATTAAATGTTCTTTCCACCATGCAAACAGAATGTAAATTGTAGCTTTACTGCTTAGATTTACATTCACACATTTGCATTTAAAACAAGCATTTTAAGTGATGTACATGAGAGTAAATGGTGAATCAGTTTATTTGCCACTCTACACATTACATTGGCGCCCATTATAAGTAACTGTACAGTGACATTGCAGTTCCTCAGTTGCTTTGATGCATTTCTGGAATCACCCTTAACATCTGCAAAACTGTAAGTGCATTTCCCAAAACAATTCGTGCAAACAGCACCACACAGATGGACTGTCTACAAAAAAAGTCATAGAGGCCACCAGCAGCCCGAATACCACACCGTAAGGCCGTATGTTAGGATGCTCTCTATGGCAGAGCGGTAGGAGGCCACCAGCAGCCCGCATACCAGACCGTAAGGCAGCATGTTAGGATGCTCTCTATGGCAGAGCAGTTGAAGGTCCCGATCAAGAAATCCGACAAGTTTCCCCAATAAGCCAGTAACCCCGCTTCATAGAACAGGCCACAGGACTGGTTTTGGTGAGATAGTCCGAGTAGTAGGTAGAAATCAGGATGGAGACTGAGTGTGGGTCTAACAGGTGAGCAGATGTAGGACAGAATGTAGAGCCCTCTGGTGGAGTGCCTGTGCATGACTGAATGTATGGTTTGGGTCTGATGGTCTGAATAGTTGGTAGAAATAGGCACCTTCCTACCTGATGTGGTAGGTCTAGATAAGGGGTCACCAACATGGTGCCCCAAGGATGCCCCCAATGACCACATGAGTTGCCCGTGGACCTGTTCTATAAAATAGCACAACTCACCAGCGAACATCATCTAAAATTTTATTTTGTCCTGTTTCTAATCTATCACATTTGCATTTATATAGATTTGAAATTGAATATAAAAAAGCATTTAAAACATGTTTATCATGCATGAAGTTTAGACATGTTTAGGAGGGCGTTTAAAACTGATATCAAACTTCGTATGGCTCAGTACCCGTGAAGTAGCTCTCCGTTTTAAAAAGGTTGGTGACCCCTGGTCTAGATCTTGCAAGTTTGTTTGTACTGGCTGTGTGAACATACTGTAGCACTGTTAAGAATATGCAACACAGCCTGAGTTGGGGATCTGCTGTATGCATCAGTAATATAATGCTTTGTCCTTTTCTAGGCTGTTCATTAAGACATAAAGCCTGAAAGTTTTCTGAATGGCATTAATGAAATTGAGCACTGCCCCCACCTGCTGGCCAATTTATTAAAACATTGAAATCGCTGTCTGCACAGGCTGACGTGTCATTTAAGTCTGATAATTTTCTATGAGTCAAACGGCAAGAAAATGACAAGAAGTTAAAAACATGGAGTTAGATGAAGGAGAAAAGATTACAAATTTGAAGATTATGAAATCAGGACATGTCAGCTAAGTCAGCCAAGGTGGGTCTTAAACATATGGACGGAAGTATGAGCGCTAAACTTAAACGGGTTCACTTGTAACCGCTGCCACCAAATTTCGTTAAATTGCTGGGGAGGTCCAGATACATGAGACAGGAATAGAAGGATTATTCTTTATTAATATACAGACGAGGGTTACAACCCTCCCTAGGGCAATAGAAGGGGATACCTGCCACGGGACATTCTAAAACGCTTAATGTGAAAATGCGTAACGCAACTTAATGTATTAAAACAGTCACCACAAATCACCAAATTTCTCGCGAATGTATCTGGCCATAAAGACTTACCTGACAAGAAATCAAAACCGAAATGCTAGGAATATGGACTTTAAGCCTTTTCTTTATGGGCGTCAATGGAGGGGAAAACGCTTGACGTAAGATGAAGTCCATATTCCTAGCATTTCGGTTTTGATTTCTTCCCTGGCATGGGTGACGGGTGCACCACGTTCCCAAAGCCACGTTAGCCTCGAGCGAACTGCCCGGAGAAACCGCTCACACCAGCGCTGCAACCCGATCTCCTCCCCTTTTAAACACACATTTCTATGGCGTTAAATTAGTGCCAAAAGTCGTGCGCATAAAAACAGAAAATCCATGCTCTCTACGCGCTCGCGATTGCACAGCACTCACTCACTCGCTCGCCGTTAAATTAGGGCCAAAAGTCGAACCACGCGCGTGCGTGTGCTCGAGTGCTGAAAACCCATCCCCTCTACGCGCTCGCGTCTGCACAGCACTCGCTCGCTCGAATTTCCCGCTTCGTCTTACCGTATATAAAAGAATGGGCCAATGTACGGTAAATTGCATTGTGAATAAAATTTCTTAATACAACATCACAAAACCAATTTAATAAATTCAAATCCTGGGAAGAACGCTCCTCAGATATTAGTTCTCGGGTTAGTGTTAGCAGACTATAGGCGAAACCACCTTAAGTGCTATCTGTTAATGTTTATTAAATTAGCATTAAAATGGAGAGGTTTATAATATCTTTTGTCCTTGTAGCTGCTAAATACACTCATTATTAAAGCCATAAAGTTGTCTGCCTACTACATTGGAATCTCCACTGAGTAAGTGTTTTTGATGGATTTTATTTAACTTTATTATACTCTGGTCCTTAGATCTAATGTCATACTTCTTCACTTATATTGTTTGTGAAAAGGTTTACCACGGTCAAACAGAGCAGCCACTACATCATCATACATGAACAAGCACCTCACAAAACAAAAACATTTCATTTTCATAATTAAAACTTTTGAATGGTTAGGCCTAGTGTGTGGATCAGAGACAAGATCTTGACACCTCATTAACTATAATTTGTTCTGTGAACAGCTCAGATACCACCTTCTCGAAAGTCTTCTGCATAAAATAGAAATAGGATTCAGCGCGACTCCACTAAATTTGGATTACCTGGAGTTCCTTTGTCATCAGGAGCTGTATCTTCTGCAGGCCCTGTCTAATCACATTGAAGTACCTCCTGCTATCACCCTGGCTTTGCAAGAGCTCTTTGACCTTGTGAGGGCACATCTGGAACGTCCAGCCCCATGTGTCACACAGGAAGTCGCTGCCACCAATAGACGACCCAAGATTTTGATTGAAGAACAATGTTTGAAAGAAATGCTCCATACTCAACTTCCTGTGCCTTGCATAGCCACACTGATGGGTGTTTCAAGAAGAACAATCTTAAGAAGAATAAAAGAGTATGAGCTCTGTGTTAGGGAACTTGACAATTTGGTTTCTTCTGTCAAGAATGATCTACCAAATGCAGGCTACAGGATAGTCAATGCAGGCTGCAGTCAATGGGCTACAGGGTTCGGTGGAGAAGAGTTGCAGCCTCCATGCATAGGGTTGATTCCATGCGCATCATATAAAGGTTGTCAAGTCTTGGCTGTGTTGTACGCAGAATGTACCAGGGCCTTTGTCTCTAGTACACGTGGACACAAACCACAAGTTGATCCGGTTTGTATTACCAGCAAATTTATTTGGAGTAAACCCTGGGTGGATTGGTGTGAGGTGGTGGTGGGGCTTTGGAGAAGATTTCCTGCCGATCAACACTAGCAACTTATATCTATCTGTCATGGAGGTCTCGGGACTCACAGATATTCAGAGACATGTGGATAGTTTACCAGTGGTTTTCAGCAGGAAATAGTTATTACTACAAATTGTCACCCCCCCCCCGCCCCCCACAGAAACTGGATCTGGCTATAGTGGGAAAATCTTTTTTTTTTTTTTATTTGTGAGAACTTGAAAGCAAAACAAAACTTGGAAAAAATATATGCTCATTCACCAATTTTCTAATCTGGGGTCTAAAGTGGTCAGGCTTGCAAGTGTATTTGGTTATTTGTCTATCCTAGCCTGTTGCAGTGTATATTTCCTGTATATTTTGCATGTAAAAAATGTTGTTTGTTATGTCAGTGCTTAATATTATCATGTAGTCTTCATGAACTTTCTTCATCTTGGCCAGGGACTGCATTTGAAAAGTAGCCACTTGACTAAAATTGGCACATTTTCAGAAATGCCAGCAACAATACTGATAATGAACACCCCTCTAACTGACTCTCAGTTGGTTTAGAAAAAAGACTTTTAAGAGAAAAGAAAGCCTTCCTTTGGTTTTGCATTTTTCTCTTTTTTGTTGGCTGTGCACAATATATTAGAAGAATACCTTACAATTATATTAGTTAAGAAATAACAGATTGCGTATATACAATATTAAGGTGATAACAACAACCCTCACTGTCTCTAGGTGCTGCTTCAGACAGGGCATTCTGCAGCAGGGACACCACCCGTCGTGCAGCATCCAGCAAATCTCCCTATCACAACAGCCCACATAACAGAATAACATTAGTGTATGATTCAGTAGGGCTAGTCCAGGTCTGGAAAGTAGTTGGATTAGTGTATGATTCAGTAGGGCTAGTCCAGGTCTGGAAAGTAGTTGGGCCAGATTTTTAAACCAAGAAATTTAGCTGGGCCAGACATTTTCAGCGGCCCAGTAAGCAACAGGTAATGGCATTTTAAACAAACACAAATCAAGGTTATTTTAAAAAACTACAACTGAACAGAATCTGAGAGCAATATTTTTTTTCACTTCTGAAATGAGAAAAATATTTTGGTCGTATCTGACCTAGACGCATCCCAAAGAAAAAAAATGCCTATTAGATGGTAAACAGACATAAAGAAAAAGGGAAAAATCGTCTATAATCATCATCCGCTTATACTGTGGTGATCCATTTCACCCACACAGGCATGATCACCATTAGCGGTTTTCACATTATTGTCGAGGTGACTATTCACTTTACCTCTGCTTCTCCGACATCTTCCTGATTCTGCCGCCAACAAGGGGCTCATAGGGTGGAGACTGAGGGTGTTTAAACAGACCAATCTTTGTTGTCACTGAATGCAACAAATAATGTATTTATCTGTCAAAAGTCCAGCACCAGGAAAAGCAACAGAGTGACAGTAGAAACTGTAATAATAATGGAAGTGCGCCGCCTACAGGGAAGGAGGAGTGATGGGAGTCCCGGTGGTGGCTAAGCGCGCGTGGGGAGAGGCGTCGTACTGTGAGGCTTCATGAACTTCCGATGGGGCAGTGCTGTCATACAGCGGGGAGCCTGAGAGGGGCACTGTGGCCGGGTGCGAGAGCCCTGGGTAATGAGTTGTAGAGCTGCGCAGTGTCACGATCGGGTACAAGCAGGCAGGCGATCGTGCGGGCAAGGCGTGCAAGGAGCAAGCGGACAGGCAAAAACGGGAGTTTAATTAGGAAGCGCGGACGGGGAAACATCTCACGCATACAAACATCAATGACAGACACTGGACTCAGGTAAGACACGGACTGAAATACACAGGACTGAGCAAATTAACTAGATACAGCTGGGTACAAATCGGGAGAAAACACGGTGGGTAATCAGGGGGCGTGGCACACAGGAGGAGCGGACGAGCCGGGGCATGACACGCAGGAACTGAGAGCCCAAGCTGTTGGACATTCCACTGGACTAGGAGACTGGGGTGAGTGAGGAGGAGCTCATTGACCACAAACTGGGATACTGGCTGTGTGTGAGCAATGGGGTGGAGATTAAGGAAAGACCGTTAAATCAGCATGCAGTGTTGCCTGGAAACAACAACAAATATACTAGTGTCACTGTACTAAAACAATATCAAAATAATGCCTATTTTTTATTCATTTTACTTGTAGAGTGCAAAGTACAAAGGAAAACAAAGAGTAACTATGGCGAAATAAATCAAAGCATGTCCCAGAATGATGGGCCTGAATGGATCAGGACAGAAGAAGGCGAAAGTCCTGTTAACGAGGTGAGACGATGCAGACACAGGCCAGGATGTGGGTATAGGCGAGAACAAGAGGGAAGACGGGGGCCCGAGACTCAGCATGGGGACAGGTGGGGGAGGGGAGGCACGGGCTCACCTGGAGCTGCTCCCGGAGGTGCCGCTATGACTCATGGGTAACATGCCGGAATGGGACGGCACCTGTAGGCTGGACCAGTTGTCATGGGAGGGCAACATGGACAGACAGGTAGACGAGCTGTCTGAATAAGGCAGCTGCAAGTATAAAACAAATAAATGAAGCAGGTATGTGGTGGGCAGTGTTACAGCGTCCTTAATATGGTCAATACAGAAAAGGCCATGTTATCATGTTATGTATATACTGCCTCCAGTTACTTAATGCCTAACTTTAATACATTGATTGATTTGTTCACTGCTGCAGCCTGTGTCAACTTTCCTTTCAGACAGATGTAAAGTCCATTCTGTTTTTGTTCTGTGTAGTTTTTTTGAACAGCATATGGCTGAATTCTGTTAAACCTCAGACTGAAGAAAATTGTGTTAATTGAAAAGCAAATATCAAAAACTCAGTCTGCAGGAATGTTTTTCTAAATATTTCTGTGGACTTTTGGAAATTTCACGAAATTCCATTGCTCCATTACATAAACACTGAGTGAGATTTCATTCCCATTACTGCAACGTATGAAGAGGATTATGACTTATTACTTTAGGTTATCGGACTGAGTGAGTTTTCGAAATTTGCTCTTCGATAACTGAAGCAGTGCTGTGAATGCAGAGGTTATATGCGTCGCATATCAACAGAACTGTATGTTTATGTCTTGTCTTAATTATTTTGATTAAATGTCTAACTATTCCCAATATGTGTGAACATACTTGGCCAAATAAAGCTGATTCTGATTCAGTCAGAGGGTAATCGTCGGTGTGCTGTACTATCGTGGTGACCCACACAGAGAGCTTAGGACCATTGATTTCAGTGTGTGCTTGTGTGAGGGGACAGGCAGGGCGGCGGCTCACTGGGTGATGCACTCCTGTGGGTATAGGGGCTGGGATAGGGGGCGGAGCAGTTACTCCTCAAGGAGGAGTAACAGTCCACAGCCGTGGGGGGAGGAGAGGGAGAGGGTGCTCCCAAACTGGGGGTGTGGGTTTGATGAAGAGCAGAGAGACCCTGAGCCTGGGATGAACCAGCTGCCTACTGAAACGAAAGCGGATAAAGACAGAAACTAGAACCTCAAACTAAACAACACAAACAACAATATCAAGTTATATTCAATCATTAAACCGTTATATATTTAATCTAAACAATAGTAATAAATATCGTTCCGATTCAAAATATCATTTACGGGTGAATCTTATGACTTGCATTGGGAAACAGGAAACGGGCCAAGCTGCAGGGCCAGTTCAAAGGCATAGTGCGAGGCGCCCAGAAAGGGGGCGAGGTCTGGGCGGAGTCAGCTAAAGAAGAAAAAGGCCTGACCTTTTTCTGGATGCTGTGGACTGTGTTTGTGTGTGAGCTGCAGCTGCATGTTCCTTACATTTTTTTTATTAACACCAGCACCGTGAGGTTTGGCCTGGACTGGGTCCTGTCCTGCACGGTTGAAGACATGTTGACTGATGGTCAGCCCGTGTTCTGTTGGATCCCACAGAAAGGAAATGGGAATCCCGTTTGGATCGGATGCTGACAGTTGAAAAAAAACTCATGTCTGTGTGTTATGAAAGAATATCATAAATGTTTCCGAAAGGGGATGACTCATTTGGTAATTATTTACGGCTTATGTTATGGCTGAGAAATTTACAGTCTTTACTAAAGTCTGACTTCTTTCGAGTCACCTTTAATATAGATTGGACACTCTCTATGCTATGTACAATACTTATATAGATGGTACATGTTTACTTGCTTGCACAGATGGTTGATTAGGTAATTAGTGTAAGTGTGTGTGTGTGTGTGTGTGTGTCCAATCGCATGTATGTCCAAGGTCCATAGTAAGTAATATACACTGATCAAGAGATGCCTGAAAGTGGATGAAAGAGGACATTAGTGGGTGTATCACTTAGTGTAACGGGTGCAGGAAAATGAGCAGGACTGCAAGCCATATAATGACCCACTGTCCTTATCTAGCTCTTAATACAGTATGCATACAGTGATGTATCTACAATGGACAGCTACTATAAGCAGATAGCACAGTACAGGTGCTTAATCTGTATGCTATTTCCATCCATCCATTGTCCAAACCGCTTATCCTACTGGGGTCACAGGGGGTCCGGAGTCTATCCCGGAATCAATGGGCACGAGGCAGGGAAGAACCCAGGATGGGGGGCCAGCCCATCACAGCTCACACTCACACACCATTCACTCACACATGCACACTACGGGCAATTTAGCTACTCCAATTAGCCTCAGCATGTTTTTTGGACTGTGGGGGGAAACCGGAGGAACTAGCAGCTTTGTGTGGTAATTGTTTGTATTAAAAATACATTGGATCAAGTCAAATTATTTTTATGAAGAATTAACATCTAAAAGCTGCTAGTAGACCGTGGGAAAATAATTTTTTCTATTTTCTTGCTGCCATCTCGTGGCCAAAAGTAGGTATTGCAATTTCCATCATATGTAAGAGGGCCTGCCCATCAGAGTAATGTACATCCTGTGACATGTATTGACTATCAAGACCAAACTGAAACACGGTGTATTAGGCTGTCAATGAGTACTGGACTAGGGTGAAAAACTGCCTGATAATCTACCTATTAACTAGAAGAGTACAAACTGGAGACGGATCCCCTAATACAGAGGGATTAACGTCTGTGCCACATCCAGAACCATTCAGTGTAGGAGTCTGGTGGTTCTACTGGATACTGACAAGTACCCAGCCCCCTTTGTTCCCTCTGATAATCATCAGTCCTCCTCTGAATGCCTTCACCACTCTATTCCTGAATAGGTACACATTTAAATATGCTAGCAAGATCAAGGTATTGGGATAACTGTTAGGTTCGCTGTTAAGAGAGTTGCAGTGAAAACCATCAATCACAGTGGCCCTTTCTGGATAAGATTACCTCCCTCTGATCTAACAGGACAAGATCAAAGCAAGGTGCATTGCAATGTCTGACACCCAGCACACTACAGCATATAAAATACAGGTATCCATCGCCTTCCGCATTTGGAACCAGGACCACTTGTTGCAAGTCAATTTGGGCGTATCTCAAGTTATACGAGAGAGGCAAGACATTAAGGACAGTATACACAGTACTGAAATAATAATGTACATATTAAACCACAGCACTTAATAAACAGATACTGCACTTACATTTCACAAAAAAAAAATAAAGCACAGATTGCACTAAGAAATCAAAAGATGCATGTGCTAGCAAACAGTGGGAGCTGAGGAAGAAGCAGTGGTGAAATACTTTATTGTACAGTACAGTAAGTTTCTTTTTATAGAATGAAATAGCATACAGGGGGCGGCATGGTGGTGCAGTGGTTAGCACTGTTGCCTCACACCTCTGGGACCCGGGTTCGAGTCTCTGCCTGGGGTCACATGGGTGTGGAGTTTGCATGTTCTCCCCATGTCGTCGTGGGGTTTCCTCCCGCAGTCCCAAGAATATGCTGAGAATATGCTGAGGCTAACTGGAGTTACTAAATTGCCCGTAGGTATGCATGTATGAGTGAATAGTGGGTGAGTGTGCCCTGTGATGGGCTGGCTCCCCATCCTGGGTTGTTCCCTGCCTCGTGCCCCATTGCTTCCGGGATAGGCTCCAGACCCCCACGACCCAGTAGGATAAGCGGTTTTGGACAATGGATGGATGGATGGAAATAGCATACAGATCTTATAAGCACCTGTACTGTGCTATCTGCTCATAGTAGCTGTCCATTGTAGATACATCACTGTATGCATACTGTATTAAGAGCTAGACAAGGGTCATTATATGGCTTGCAGTCCTGCTCATTTTCCTGCACGCGTTACACTAAGTGATACACCCACTAATGTCCTCTTTTATCCACTTTCGGGCATCTCTTGATCAGTGTATATTATTTACTATGGACCTTGGACATACATGCGATTGAACGCACACACACACTTACACTAATTACCTAATCATCCATCTGTGCAAGCAGGTAACATTTACCATCTATGTAAGTATTGCACATTGCATAGAGAGTGTCCAATCTATATTAAAGGTGACTCAAAAGAAGTCAGACTTCAGTAAAGACTGTAAATTGGCAGCCATAACATAAGCCGTAAATAATTACCAAATGAGTCATCCCCTTTCGGAAACATTTATTGATAATTCTTTCATAACACACAGACATGAGTTTTTTTTCAACTGTCAGCATCCTTCTCGATTGTCAGAAGCTCTGCGCTAGAGGGAGGTTTCTGGTCTTATACTCTTCTGGCACCTTGTGTGATTCCTGACTTGGGACATCAGTTTGGCTCCTTCTGTATGTGGTTTACATTGAATTTGTTCTTTAAAGTTGCCCCTTCAGAATTAGACAGTGTAACCAGCTTGCCACATATTGCCTGGATGACATAAGGTCGGTAAAATCCGGTTCCGTTCTTCCTCCTTTCCGTCCCCGCTTCCTCATGTTGAACAGAAGCGCCTCATCTCCAACATGATAAACTGTGTTTTGGTACCTCTTTTGTATTCGTTTACCACATGCCTGCTTCTGTTTTTCCTGTGACTAGGAGATGTTTTCAGCTGTTGTTGCTTATTGTCTCAACTACTTTATTTTTTTCATCAAAAAACGTGCCGTAGCTTTTCCTCGGGAAGAATAATTGTGGAAAGCTGAAGTGGAAAAACATTCATAGCAAATTATTATTATTCACAGATCATTATAAGAGTCATTTTCTAAAAGCATTAAGAACAATGTAATTTGCTGTTTCAAGATATGTTTTTAAAAATCTACTTGTCAGTCATAAGAAACTCTTCAACACACATGATCCGATCTTGCCACAAATCATTTTTAATCTCACTTTTGTTGCCAGCAGTTCAGACATTAATGGCTGTGTGTTGAGTTATTTTGAGGGGACATCAAATTACACCATTATACAAGCTGTACACTGATTACTTTACATCTATCAGAGTTTCATATCTTTAACGGTGTCCCTTGAAAAGATATAATAAAATATTTACAAAAATGTGTGGGGTGTACTCACTTTTGTGAGATACTGTATATTAAGGGATTGATTGTCAATAATATCAGTAATTCCTGATGTAATGTTAAAAGAATAGAGCCTGTCTCACACAGTTCTAAAACAACCTCAAAAACAGACTTACCATTTTATGTCATCATTCGTTTTCTCATCCAGGCCATTGGTTTGGGGGATGATATGCAGCCAGTGATCAACGGCAGAACAGGGGCTCTGAACGCAGTATGGATTAAAAAGGAATTAACCATCTCTCTCAATATAAAATTAGGATCATTATTCTCTACAGAGGCCCCCATAGAATAGTGCATCCATCCCTCACTCATGTTTAGACAGACGTAAGGCAACAGGCCAATGACATTCAGAACAGCAACAACATCAACAATTGTACAGCTAGTTTAAAATTTAATAAAAAAGACAAACCAATTAGGTAATATTAATGAAATTATTAAAATGTGCAGATTATAGTCAGAAATAATTTGCGATTTTAAGAGCGGAAAGGGATACATTAAAACTCAATTACATTTATCCTTAATAATAAAAAAAGGTTTTTGAATTTTACATCATGATAAATGAGAACTATATGTGATTACTAATTACTGTTGACTAATTTCCTGTCTGGACGTTTCCCTCCTCATTGTTAAAAGTCATTATATGTCTGGGTGCCAGTCAGTGGAAGCACACAGACATGTTGGCCAGCTGTCATATTCATTCAGCACCAGCCCATCAAGTAGAGAATTCAGCACCACGGACAGTGACCTGTGTTACAATGACATCAGGTCATTGGCTCTAAATATTTTTCTAGAAATAACTAAATGGCTCTATTGTAGAAATTTCCAGCCAGAGTCTTGTGGTGCGTTCGTTTTTCTCTCGGAACTTGGAAATTCCAAATTGGGTGACATCACATCCAACAATCTCCCGTTCAAGCTAGCACAACTCGGAACAAACATGGCTGCCTCCATGAATACGCTGCTGTGTTGTTGCTTTATATTTTTAGCAGTTATGGAGTAAGATTATATTTCAGACAAATAAACAAGAAACAGGAACTAGTCAAACCACATTAAAAGCTTTATAAAGTATTTAGTACATTCATAGCGATATTCTTTTTTCGAGAGGCAAACAACACTACAAACCAACAAACACTAACAAGTCTGGTAAAAATCTGATATTGCATGTTAGGATACTGTTTACGGTCACAATATGGTATTCTCTAAATCGAACACGTGCAATTACATTAATAATTACTAATAATTATAAATAATAATAATAATAAATGGGCGGTATGGTCGTGCACTGGTTAGCACTGTTGCCTCACACCTCTGGGACCCAGGTTCAAATCTCCGCCTGGGTCACATGTGTGTGGAGTTTGCATGTCTCCCATGTCGTCGTGGGGTTTCCTCCGGGTACTCCGGTTCCCCCCCACAGTCCAAAAACATGCTGAGGCTAATTGGACTTGCTAAATTGCCCGTAGGAATGCATGTGAGAGTGCATGGTGTGTGTGAGTGTGCCCTGCGATGGGCTGGCCCCCCATCCTGGGTTGTTCCCAGCCTCGTGCCCATTGCTTCCGGGATAGGCTCCGGACCCCCCGTGACCCAGTAGGATAAGCAGTTTGGAAAATGGATGGATGGGATAATAATAAATTTAACAAAATAAACATTTTTAAGGATTTGTAAAATAGAATTAATGTTGAGTGTGTAAGCCGCCATGTTGAAATTACGTCACAGGGGCAACTCGGACAAGAAGATTCTGTCAGACATTAACGTC
This sequence comes from Brienomyrus brachyistius, assembly GCF_023856365.1. Classification (NCBI taxonomy): domain Eukaryota; kingdom Metazoa; phylum Chordata; class Actinopteri; order Osteoglossiformes; family Mormyridae; genus Brienomyrus; species Brienomyrus brachyistius. Next base: position 28,043 of record NW_026043021.1, on the reverse strand, counting down.
ATAAAGAGGCGTTTCTAATGGGAAGTGATGTTTTTCGTGACGTTTTTGTCCGAGTTGGAGTGAAATAATCAAACGCAGCATGTGTTCCTATTTGAAGAGAATATTCTATTTTTATTCTAAGGAACTACAGAAAATCAGCTCTGCATGTGGATCTCCCCTTTACTGCTCGAGCAGGGCACACGCACATCAACAAGTGTCAAGGCAGCAAGTGCATGCAAACAACTTCTCAGGACGGGTTACAGTATAGGACCTTCAGAAAGAGCCAGACTGCGGCGTCATTCAGAGATTCCATTGTCTAAGGCTTGCACTAAAACATTACAGCATTATTTAAACAAAGTAGCATGGCACCTGTGTCAGAATCCCTCCCTGCCTTGTTCTGTTCTCTCTTTGTTGTCCCCATTTAGCCAGCACATGTCACTGGCCATCCTGACTCCTCTTTTGATTGTGGGTTTTAAGGATATCAGTGGGTCTGTGTTTTCATAATTGTCCCCCAGGCCACCATGCTGCTCAGCCCTTGATTCCAACTACAGTTGCAATCAGGTGGTTCTCAATCTACTAGGACTGTATAACAGGATTGGCCACCTGTTCTACCTTTACTCGTTCAGCCGCATTCATGAGTCTGGCCTATAGGTTATTCAAATTTTGTCCTGCCAAATTTACCGGACAGGAGGTGGACACTGCAAATGATGTGTGAATACTCCAATACCTACATCTTTACAAGTTACCTGAAGTGGTTTGGTAAATGATTGTGAGGTTGGAAGTCCTTCTTGATGTCTGTTTGCAGCTCATCCACCAGCAACTGCACGAGTTGTCGCTCCCAGAGGGAATCCCACTCTCGGTCCGCTGGAGGGTCCATCTCACTGTAGCTGGAGTATGTTTCCATCAGTCACTTGGCGTGGGGCTCACAGAATTTACCAGGCTCCTGTTTAATCTGACGCACCTTAGTCCAGTCCATGCATCTGGGGAACTTCTCTGAAAATCTCTGGCAGATTCTTTGCAGCTATACTTGATATTGGGTACTTGCCGCAACTAAGTAATGGGTTGTTGAATCAAAGTCCCGTTCCATGTCAAAAATAACCCCATTTTAGGGGTTTTGTTAAACAACTGGTCTAATTTGGATGCAGAGGTTCTGCACGGAAGGCCCAGTCTCTCAAGGGGCTGTGGGCATAGCGAGGCCTGTTCTGCCTGGAATCCGGCAGGTCACTGGCAACATCCCCCAACTCCTTCATCTATAAGGTCGGGAAACCAGAACGTTTACTCCCCCTTATGGATAAGGACATACCAACGTTGGGGCAACTCCTGCTGCCTGAGTCTTCAACCAAGTCCAAAACAAAAGTATACAATGTTAGGAAGGGTAATTCAATGGTATGAGACTGAAACTAGAAACTGTAAATCGGATGGAGTTAAATAGCAATACTGTGGAAGAGGCATGGGATTTTTTTAAAAGCACATTGTTGCAAGTGCAAAGAACTTCATACCCGTTTCCAGAAAAACTAAATCTAGGAAACTGCAACCAAGCTGGTGTCATGACCTGCTTGTACGATCCTCGTGTGTGCCACGCCCCCTCATTAACCATGTGTGCGGCCCCGATTGTAACCAGCTGTTTTCTGTCAGTTTGAGTAGTCCTGGTATTTAGTCCACATTCAAGTCTGTTTCCCCAGTCCTGTCATTGAAATCTCTCGCTGTTGGTACCTGTTTTCATCAATAAACCTCATTCCCGACTCTCCGTTTCCGGATCCTTGATTCCTCGCTTCCTGCCTGTTCGTCCAGCACGCGATGTCACAGGTGGTTTCTACCGAAAATTAAGAATAAAGTCAGGAGCAAAAGGGCTTTCTTCCACAAATGGAAATTAACTAATGATTTCAAAATAAAGCAGGAGTATCTAAGTCTACAGGTTTAGTTAATAACAGTTATAAGGATGACGTTAAAAGTTTCTTCCAATATTTTAACTCCGAAAGAGCTCTAAAAGCTGAAAATCACTCATTTGCAGGATAGGTAAGGGCCCTTATAATTGAAAAAAAATTGATATAAATGAGTTTAATGATTATTTTACAATGGCTGTTCACAGTAGAATAGCTTACCACCATTTAGTACAAATACAACGATGTCTATGACCAATATATGTATAATGAGGCTGATGTGGTACAAAGCCTAGCTAAGCTTAAAATAAATAAATCGCAAGGCCCTGATGGCATCTTATCTATAGTTTTAAAAGAGATGAGGGGTATTATTAGCCAACCTTTAACTTTACTATTCCAGAAATCATTATCTGCTGGGTGTGGTATCTTCTGATTGATGTTAGATCATGTCTCATGTCCAGAGAGGCTACAACAGGATCTGGATTTAATTAGCGACTGGGCTCATACGTGGCAGCTGAAATTTAACATAGATAAATATAAGGTAATCCATGCAGGGAGCAGAAATATAGTAAATATAGTAAAGTACAGATATTTTATGGGTTCCACTGAAATAAAGGTAGCTGATTACGAGAAAGATCTCGGTGTGTATGTTGATACTTCATGTCCCACTCTTGCCCAGTGTGGGGAAGCATTAAAAAAAGGCAAAAGGATGTTGGATTAAACTCCACACACCTAGAGATGTAAGTACAGAGAAGTGATGCTACGATTATATAATTCCTTGGTAAGATCCCACCTAGAATACTGTGTGCAGGTTTGGGTCACCATACCTTCAGAAGGACATTGCTGCCTTGGAAAAGATGCAACGTAGGATGACTAGAATGATTCCTGCACTTAGAGGAATGTCTTATGAGGAGAGGTTCGCTGAGCTGAATCTGTTTAGCCTCAAGCAAAGGAGACTATGGGGGGACATGATCCAGGTATATAAGATTCTAACAGGTCGGGATGCTGTTCAGCCAAATGACCATTTCAATATTAATTTAAAATACTAGAACTCGTGGCCATAGTGGAAATTAGCTGGAGAACATTTAAAAATGAATCTGAGGAAGCACTTCAATTCAATTCAATTTTATTTATATAGCACTTTTAACGACATGCATTGTCACAAAGCACTTTACATTTAACCGGCCAGAACCCCACCAAGCAAGCCTGAGGCGACAGTGGCAAGGAAACTCCCTCTAGCAGGAAGAAACCTTGAGTGGAACCTAGACTCAGAAGGGGACCCCATCCTCCTCTGGGCGACCAAGGAGCATGAAACTGCATTTACATTGACATTCATTAGAGTTCATATAGTTATAAAGTCCCAGTTGGTTTCATGTAGTTATATCCAGGAGTCCAGGTGCGGGTTCACACGGTGTAGTCGGCTCGGTATCAGCTCGAAAAAGAGAAGATGGAGAAGAGTTATTGCCCTACACCTAACCGGCAGGACTAAAGCAACTATGACAGCCTGCCTAAAAGAGTGACCTGGAAGGAAGCACAGGCATGAGGGTTTACAGAGGTTTTGGCGTCAAGCCACCTCCCATCCACAGCTTAAGTGATCGGCGAGAGTGGCAGGACGACAGCACCAATCCCCCCTTTCCCCTTCAATCTCAAATAACTATGAACCTCCAGATTTCCCATTCACCTTAGAAAAGAAGATTTAACTATCCAAAAGACTGGCGAAAGAGGTACATCTTAAGCCTTGACTTAAAAGCAGAGATTGTGTCTGAGTTCCGAACACTAATAGGAAGTTTATTCCATAGCTGTGGTGCTTTATGAGCAAATGCTCTTCCCCCAAAGGTAATGTTCTTTATTCTGGGTACGGATAGAATACCTCCATCTCGTCATCTAAGTGTATGATTCGGAACGCAAATGAGGTCACTCACATACTGCGGTGCAAGACCATTTACAGCTTTATAGGTTAAGAGCAGTGTTTTGTAGTCAACACGAAATCTAACTGGCAGCCAGTGCAGTGAAGATAAAATTGGGGTAATATGATTATATGTTTTAGTTTAACTATTGCTAGTAGCGGTTCAATCAATGCTGGGAGCATCGCTGAATAATTTTGATGGAACAGGGTCTAGCATACAAGTAGATGAATTTGAAGATAAAATTAAGTACATCAGTTCTGACTGGTTAACCAATATTCAATATTCAAAATGTTCTGTTTAATTGAGCATATTTTTGGTCAAAAAGTTTCATAAAGTCGTCACTGGAAAATAACCAGTGGTCTGGTTATTAGTCAGCTTGGACACCATAGTAAATAGGAATCTAGGATTATTTTTGTTTATTTCAATTAGTTCTGATAGATACTAGATGATTTGGCGGCACTAAGAGCCTTTTTGTAGCTACCCATAGCCTCTTTCCATGCTAGTTCGAACACCACTAGTTTAGTATGATGCCACTTACATTCTGTAAGGACATAAAACTTATAGGTCCTGCAGGCCCCAACTCTGATCAGCCTGCATCAGTCTATTTCAGAGCTCCGCTGGCCCAGGCAAGACTGGACTCAACTCGTCAAACCACCCCTTTTAAGGAAGGCAAAGGCCTGCCGGCTCCTGAGAGACTGGATAGGAATAACTGGAGCAGCACAGAAAAAGCAAGACCTTTCACCCCCGGAGTGACCAGAGTTCCACAATCAATCCACAGCAACAACAGCTGTCAGCCTCCAGACACAGACACCTTTTCCACTATAAACAGGATAACTCAGCACACATAGATGTTAGGGACAAATACACGCATGTTTGGTCTCGTTTGAATAGGCATGAGACGAGGAGTATTATACTCTCAGATTTAAGGCAGTATAGCTTTTCCTAAGAGAAATACAGAAACTTCGGCTCAACCCACCAAACTGAGAGAGATTCTCTCATGGTAGAACAAGGGAATTACAACCACCCCCTAAAGTGATCTGATTGGCTGGGGACTTGAGAACCAAGGTCAGCAATGCCCCTAAAATTAACCATTGACCGAAATTAGTCAGTCTTCAGAAACATGCCATCACCTGGTCTGGATACTTAAGGAAGGGCTTCAGAAGTAGTCGGGGAGTCACTCTGTAATCAGAGCTCCCGCAGAGAACTGGGTGAAAGTCTATCTGTAGTCAGATACTTTCCACAGAACTTTGTTCACTCTCAGCTGAGGAATGTGATTGTTTAATATTGTATTTGTCCAAATGTATTTACAAGTATGTGTCCACATGTCAATAATTGTATATTGTAGTATTTTTAATAAATGTTGTTTCGATTACTTTATGACTGTCTGATTTGCTAACTTCTTCATAAACTTTCCAGATTGGACTTCTATCCTTATTAGGACTATGGTGGTAAATACTATCTTGCAGCCTCTGGGTTAAATCCCATTTATTTATCCGGGTCCCAAACTTGACTGCCCAAGTTAAGTTAGGTGGATACCAAAACTACACCTCTGGAGTTCGCACACGCTGATGACAGGTACCGGTCTACCCTCTGAGGGGCGTACACACTATGTTCCTAGGCACCGGGCATAGTCCCTGAGACGCTCACATGGTAAGACAATGGGTGGCATCGGCGGAGGCCCAAAGTAAACCTCGTACAACCTTTTTTATTTTTAACTGAGCAATTTTCTCTAGTGGAATTAAGCATAGATGCTAAATAATCCGTAATGCTATCAAGTTCAGCAGAATTCGACATTAGTTTGGTTGAAAACGATAGCTCAGGGAGGTTATCGATAAAGTTACTTGCTGTATTTGACGTGATTGTACGTTTGGCATATAGAAGCGAGTCGGGGGGCTAATATTTTGAGCAAGGGAAATATTGAACGCAATAAGATGATGGTCAGAGATAATACTGGACTGAGGCAGTAGAGTTGAATACATGATATGAAGACAACTGGATCACAACTGGATCACGGGGGAATCATAAGCAGGGAAGAACACACAGGCAAACAGCAGCAGCAACATTAAAGGCAGGACTGAGAAGCACATTTATACAAGGCTAAGCAGGGAGCAAACTAGAGGCACCTGAAATGAGTAACACAAGGGCAGGAAGGAGAGGTAAAACAAACGCGGAACAGGCATGGCACGTTATACCACACTAGGGAGGAAACGGGAGGTTCAGGAGGGCAGGGTGTGGCAGGGATCCGTTTCAAAATTTAATTTTGGCTTGTACAAACCTTGGTAAAAGCTGCAAAAGATCGATCAACCACTTTCTGAGCTATTGTCTTAACAAACAAAGCATCTGTTGGGGTGGCGGTGTCTGGGGAATACCATGTGTAATACACCTTGTGAAGATTTATATGTAAAACAAAATATTTTTTGATTCTATCACACATATAGAAATTATCCATCCATCCATTTTCCAAACCGCTTATCCTATTGGGTCGCGGGGGGTCCGGAGCCTATCCCAGAATCAATGGGCACGAGGCAGGGAACAACCCAGGATGGGGGGCCAGCCCATCGCAGGGCACACTCACACACCATCCACTCACACACACACACCTACGGGCAATTCAGCAACTCCAATTAGCCCCAGCATGTTTTTGGACTGTGGGGGGAAACCGGAGTACCCAGAGGAAACCCCACAACGACATGGGGAGAACATGCAAACTCCACAGACATGTGACCCAGGCGGAGACACGAACCCGGGTCCCAGAGGTGTGAGGCGACAGTGCTAACCACTGCACCACCATGCCGCCCCTTATAGAAATTATTCTAGGTTTAAATAGTAATTTAGCTGAGTAACTAGGCTGAAATTCTAGATAGTTGCAATTTTAAGAATTATTACTATTATTCACAGCTTTTAAGCATGCAGTTGGATGACGGATGGATGGATATTCAGCCACCAGAAATGCCAATTGTTGTTAAGAGGATCAAAGTCTGCAAAGTAGTATGCAGGGTTTAAGGCCAGAACACAGCATACTCTCCGACAGAAAGCATAAAGTTCACTGGGGGAATTTCTGTGGCCACTGCCTGAACAGCATGTGTGGAGAATGTTTATGAGGGTCGAGCCATGCAGAGCTGCTGGCCCTGGCATGTAATGATGAATCACAAATCAGTTAAAAATCGGTGCAAATGCATGAAGATTTAAACCGGCTGATGTGGAAAATGAATCACTATTGTAGGAGTACTTCACAGTACTTTAACAGAAAAACTGGTGTAATATTACATTTGATTTCACAATGTGAGTTTGACGTCAGATGTCACTGCGTATCACGTCGACATCGTACGTCAGTTTTTGGTTTTGAGCGAACGCGAGATGATGAATGAATTTGAAACTGAGGACGGCACAGTGGTTAGTGCTGGCTTCGGTCCAGGGCCCTTTCTGTGTGGAGTTCGCATGCTCTCCCCGTTTTCGCCGGGGACTCCAGGTTCCTCCCACGGTCCAAAAGCATGCAGGATAGGTTGACTGGTGAGTCTAAATTGGCCCTGTAGTTGTGTGAGTGTGTGCGACCTGCGGTGTGTAGGTGACTGCCTGGGCTTGGTTCCTGTCTGCGCCCCTTGTTCCCGGGATAGGCTCCGGTCTCCCCCGCGATCCCAGTTGGGATTAAGTGGTTTCAGAAAATGGATGGATGGACGCACCGCCCGATCTTCAATTGGCGGTGTGGCAGCATATTAGCTTTCCGGTAATCACAAACGAGGAGGAAACAGCGAGAAAAGCACAGACAAGACATAAACTGCATGCAAACATTGTAATAGACTGATAACATACACAAACAGGTCCACTGGCACCACCGTGAGCTGAGTGAAGATTATTAAAAGGGCAAAGCACGCTAAAAAGCTGCACATGCAAACCTTAGCTTATTTATTTGATTTATTTTTTTTTATTTACTTATTTTGATTTGGGATTTTTTTCAACAGTATTTTATTCAAATTCAGTTGCACTGTTCACAACAGTGTCAACAGTTCAGAAAGATAAATATAAGAATATTTTTGAATATATTTGTCTGCAGCTCATTCTGCAAAAAATGAGAAAATTGAACTCAGAATCGTGAATCGTATCAAATGGTGAGTTGAATGTATCGTTACATCCCTAGTTCTTACAGTAGTACTATGGTATGGTGGAGCCACATGACAGGAAGGCAGTACATTGCGAAGTCTGTTAAGAACATCATTCGCACTGAACTGCCCTCCATTGACCAGCTGTACTTTAACTGCCACAGTAACAAGGTTCAGTCTATAATCCAGGACTCTGACCACCATCCACAAACACTGACTAGCAGATTCATGAACAGCTTCATTCGCCAAACAATTCAAACCTGCAGCTTTTGCATCCCCTGTAATAGTCATTTCCACGGCAGCTGCACTGTACAGCTGTTCCTGCACTTTATCCACCACTGACCACGTATCATCCAGTTTTGTCCTGCTTTGTATCGCACTGTTTCTGCACCATGTTGTCTTGTACTCCCTTGTGTTGTTATGCACCATCTGTGTTGTTCTGAGCAGTGCCATGATGCAATATTACAAAAAGATCTTGAGGAAATGCAGAGTTCTGGAGGAGATTCTCACAGATCATGGCATGTGTTTATACTGAAGAAACTGTACAAATTGCTAGACATAAAACACAGGACTGGCAACTGTGGTACGTTTTAACACCTTGATAAAAAACTTAAAATCCATAGTAAGTAGGACAACCTCATAGAACCTTTACTAGTCATTGTTCAGAAGATTAACACGGATTAAAAACCATTACTATGAAAGCACGCTAATCAGTTAAGTTGATTATGTGGAGAGAGAGAAAAAAAACTGTCTTTGAAAAAGATCAACCATAGAACGAAGCTGCAGCATTGACACCCCCTAGTGGTGATTTGAAGATAGTTCTGTCTGTAGCAGCTAAGCAGTAGATTTGGCGTCAGGTGCCATGACAAACTCAGTGCTGCTCGGTTTGAACGGCAGAAGCACAAAAATAAAGGGGGCATCTACTGCACGCCCCCCACCCTTGAAAATGGTACAAATTATCATGCAACAGTTTTCTTAAGTAAGTCTTTTTGGGCGTCTGCAGAAACCTCCACGATGCGATTGCCCTGATTAAGAAGTGCGCAGCGGATACAATTTGGGATGCATCGTTCATCCGATTTATTAATATATAATTATTAGTATGTCTATATTATTTTAGAAACGTTACTTGACGAATATTTTTCATTGAGATTGATTCCCCGTTTAAAATTTTGGTGACACTTCATATTTTTTAAGAGAGACAGACAATTTGACGCATGCAATTTGCAGAAATATGTTGTGCCGCTATAAAGTACACAGGCAGCATGACAAACATAAGTACTCACTGAAGCCACGACATACGCCCGGCTGGCCCCAGCGGTACCCCTAAGAAGAAGGCTTTTTTCACAACCCACGACCATCACGAGGGCAAAAAAAACTGAATAGCCTAGAATTTAGTTAATTACAAGGCACATATTTATTGGAGCAAGAGCTCTAACATAAAACTACCTTGTAATTATAAAGTATTATGGCTGTGAACAATGTACAAACAGGCACAGAAAGTAAAATACTCCAAAAATGCAAAGAACCTAAATATTTTTGTTTCCACCGATTCACTCTTGATGTGTTAGGAGTCACAGTTCAGTAGCCTATTCTTCAGTATCTGCATTTAAGACCACCAACTGCTCTTTCTCCTCCTTCGCTCGTCGGCTCAGAGTATTGGACTTGGTAAGTAATGTTGCCCTTTTGGTTCCAGCAGCACTCTCTGCTTCCTCTGCCATGTGCTCAGCATCCTTTTGTAAACTCTCACATACACTTTCCAGTGAGACTCTCTTCCTCTTGAGTTCCTCAAGTTTTCTTTTTTGCTTTTCGCTCATCTTTCACCTTTGGTCAGAGGCGCTTTGGTTGCTCCCCCACACACTCTGACATGGTCGCATATAAGCCTCTGTGCAACAACTGTTTCCTCTGATAAGTTGCAGGTCTCCACCTCTATTCGTTCCACTTCGGCTTGCCCATAGGACAGCAGCAGCAAGTTCTTGCAGAACATCCAGAGGTCAGGATAAGGCCCACTAACTTTTTGATGTAAAAAGACATCAACTTTGGATGGTGCTGAAGGAATGAAGGATATAAAATCCAAGCCTTTTGCCTCATTGTGCAGGTGATTATCAGACTGCTGGGATATTGCATCACCTGTAATTACATTAATTACAGTAGATTAGATGCAGATCAACAATGTCAATACACAGAATCACATGTAGAATAGGAAAGTGATTTATAACCCAATTTTCCTATGATACCATAAATGTGCAATCATTTTAATTTAATCTTGAGATATCTCTAGGCTCATCAAAGAAAATATAACTGGGCTGATGCTTCTTTTCAAACACCAAGAGTCGGTCTTCTAAATACTGCTAAAATCTACGTGTTAACACTATTCAGTTCAGGGACGGATTATGGGTTGTGTGGGCCCCTGGGTAAAACGTTCGCGAGGCCCCCCCCCCACCACCACCACCTGCACCACCACCACAACCACCACAAGTCAAGGGCCCTTGGCAGCCAAACACCCTCCCTATAGGGTCAGGGGACCTTGTAGGCAGAGGATCAAAGAATGTAGGCCCTCTAAAATAGACAAACGAAAATACATTGCTGATAAGCGTTGCAAATTGTTTTGGGCTTGGGGCCCACGGGCCCCCTGCACCCCAAGGGCCCCTGGGCAGCGGCCCCGCTAACCCGGTTTGTAATCCGTCCCTGATTCAGTTAGATGTGAAAAAAGAAAAGCATAATTTAAAAATAATATTCTGAACTATCCTATTCTTATCCTATGATTTACCAGCAGATATCCTGCCTGCCAACCGATTCTCCTGCGCAAACTTCTGCATGAGATTTCTCCTTTTCTGCTGGCAGTTATTGTCACGATCGGGTACGGGTGAAGCGGCGATCGTGCGGGCAAGCAGGCAAGCAGGAAGCAGGAATACGGGGCAAACGGGAGTTTAATACGAGGACAGGGACCGGGAAACAGCTCACGCTTACGAACATCAGACATTAATGACAGACAAAGCAAACTGGGGAGACCAGGACTTAAATACACAGAACAAGGCAGCAGGAAACAAGACACGACTGGGCAGGATCAGGAAATCACACGTGGGTAATTAGGGGGCGTGGCACACACGAGGAGCGGACGAGCCGGGCATGACAGAACCCCCCCCCAAAGGCGCGCTACACCGGGCGCGCCAAGGAAGGGGGCGACGGACGGGACGAGGCAGAACAGGACCTGGAAAACAAGAACAGAATTTACGCACGACGGGAAACAGGACCGAAGCACAAAACAAAGCCAGGGACAAGACGTGCGACAAGAGCTGACAAAGGGATGGGAAGGCAGACAGACAGATCAGGAAGGGAGAAACAGAGGGAACAGGCGGAACACAAGGAGCGGGAGTGACGGGAGGGAACGACGGGAAACCAGGAATGGAGAAAGGAGGAAAGACAGGAGGAGGAGCAAACAAAGGAGGGACCAGGGCAGGAGAGAAGGGAGAGAAGGCGGGGGAACAAAGGGGAGCCCGTGGGAGCCCCAGCGGGCGACGGGCGGCAGCCGGAGGGGCCGCAGGCGGCCGGGAGGCCGGAGCCGGAGGGGACCGAGAAGGGGCAGAGGAGACAGGGCGAGGGACCCGCGGAGGGGCCAGGGAGGGAGCAGGAGGGAGCACCAGGGAAGGGGACGAGGGAGCTGGAAGGGGCCAGGGCGAAGGCACGGAGGAGGGGGGAGCCGCAGCAGGCGGCGATGTCCGGGGGAGGGCCGGAGGTAGGGGCCCCGCAGGCGACCGACCAGGACCCGGAGAGGGGAGCGAGGCAGGGCGACGAGGCACCGGAGAGGGACCCGCAGGCGCCAACCGAGCCCCAGCGCAGGCGAGGCAGGGCGAGCCAGGGGGCAGGGCGGGCGGGACCCCAGCCCTGCGTCTGTGTCCCCTCCCTTTACGGGACACAGACCCCAGGTCGGGGTCGAATTCGCCGGGGTGAGAGAGACAAAGTCACTGGAGGAGAAGGGACAGGAGCTGGAGCTGCTGCAGGCGGAGGGGGCGCCTCTGGAGCGCGGTCAGGGACTGGAGCGCGGTCAGGGACTGGAGCGCGGTCAGCTGGCCCGGGAGCCGCTGGAGCGCGGTCAGGACTTGGAGCGCGGTCAGGGGGCGCCTGCCCTGGAGCTGCAGCAGGCGGCTGCAGTGGGGGCGCCTGCCCTGGAGCTGCAGCAGGCGGCTGCAGAGGGGGCGCCTGCCCTGGAGCTGCAGCAGGCGGCTGCAGAGGGGGCGCCTCTGCAGGAACTGGAGCGCGGTCAGGAACTGGAGCGCGGTCAGGAACTGGAGCGCGGTCAGGAACTGGAGCGCGGTCAGGAACTGGAGCGCGGTCAGGAACTGGAGGTGGCTGCAGTGGGGGCGCCTGCCCGGGAGCTGCAGCACGGTCAGGAACTGGAGGTGGCTGCAGTGGGGGCGCCGGCCCGGGAGCTGCAGCAGGCGGCTGCAGAGGGGGCGCCTCTGCAGGAACTGGAGCGCGGTCAGGAACTGGAGCGCGGTCAGGAACAGGAGCTGGCTGCAGAGGGGGCGCCTGCCCGGGAGCTGCAGCAGGCGGCTGCAGAGGGGGCGCCTGCCCGGGAGCTGCAGCAGGCGGCTGCAGAGGGGGCGCCTGCCCGGGAGCTGCAGCAGGCGGCTGTAGAGGGGGCGCCTGCCCGGGAGCTGCAGCAGGCGGCTGCAGAGGGGGCGCCTCTGCAGGAACTGGAGCGCGGTCAGGAACTGGAACGCGGTCAGGAACAGGAACGCGGTCAGGAACAGGAGCTGGCTGCAGTGGGGGCGCCTGCCCTGGAGCTGCAGGTGGCTGCAGTGGGGGCGCCTGCCCTGGAGCTGCAGGTGGCTGCAGTGGGGGCGCCTGCCCTGGAGCTGCAGGTGGCTGCAGTGGGGGCGCCTGCCCTGAAGCTGCAGGTGGCTGCAGTGGGGGCGCCTGCCCTGGAGCTGCAGGTGGCTGCAGTGGGGGCAGCGAAGGCGGCTGCGCAGGCGGCGGCGGCTGCACGGGAGCGGGGTCCGCCGGCAATGGCGGCTGCACGGGAGCGGGGTCCGCCGGCAATGGCGGCTGCACGGGAGCGGGGTCCGCCGGCAATGGCGGCTGCACGGGAGCGGGGTCCGCCGGCAATGGCGGCTGCACGGGAGCGGGGTCCGCCGGCAATGGCGGCTGCACGGGAGCGGGGACTGCAGCCCTCTGGAGCAGTAAGAGCTGCCGCACGTCCTCTGCCATACTCACCAGCTCCTCGGGGTCGGAAGCGGGAGTAAATGCTGCAAAGCTCCTCTGGAGTCGCTCCGCTAGCCCCGCTACCTCCGGACTTACTGGAGGGACCAGTTCCCCCCAGATCCTCCAGAACAACCCCTGGAGGGCAAAGAACTGGGAGGCGCAGTTCACCGGCTTCCCTAAGTGAGGCGCGGGCAGCGCCTCCGGGGTGGTTACTGCAGGGGGAGAGAGCTGTGTGTCCGTGGGCGTTAACGGAGGGAGCTCCTCGGGACAGGCAATCGCCGGTCTCCTCCTCCTTCTCCGGCGCCCAGCGGCGGCGAGAGGTGGTGCGATGTCCTGAAAAACAGGCGGTGAAAGGATCGGCTCCGGGTAAGGGTAGAGGAAGGGCTCCTCGTCCTCATCCTCACTGGAGAGCCAGTACTTCCACACGGGATCGGGGTAGTGTGTGGTCAGCTTCCGGGCTGGAGGTAGAGCGGGTACTTCCCTCTCATTCTCCTCCGAAGTGATCCATAGCCGGGAGAGCGAACAGGCTCCCAGGCGGATCGTCTCCTCCGGTCCTCTCCTCCTTCTCCGGGGGCCTTTCCTTTTGTGGTCTGTCATTCTGTCACGATCGGGTACGGGTGAAGCGGCGATCGTGCGGGCAAGCAGGCAAGCAGGAAGCAGGAATACGGGGCAAACGGGAGTTTAATACGAGGACAGGGACCGGGAAACAGCTCACGCTTACGAACATCAGACATTAATGACAGACAAAGCAAACTGGGGAGACCAGGACTTAAATACACAGAACAAGGCAGCAGGAAACAAGACACGACTGGGCAGGATCAGGAAATCACACGTGGGTAATTAGGGGGCGTGGCACACACGAGGAGCGGACGAGCCGGGCATGACAGTTATCTGGCTGGTGTGCATTTTGTTTGGGTCCAAGCACGTCATCTCATGTACAATCGAGTACTTCAGAGGGCATTTATCCAAGGCCTTTTTGCACATTTTTGAGAGCACAATCTGGCAATTTTTTTTAATCTGAAGGACACCAAGGTCACTTCCACTGCCTTTGGCTCCTAACTGTCTCTGACAAAAAGATGGTTTGTCAAATTTCCAGAATCTTTCTGCACACTCAGCCCAAGGTTAACACTACCTCAGCTGTACATATCAAACCAGCTCAAACTCCATGTTATTCACATATTTTTTACTTCACAATTGTTTGATACATTTGTATGTAAAGATACCAGTGAATTCACAGAAGTCCCACCTTGATGACAGCCATTCCTATATCCACCTCCTTTGGACTGAGCCAGAGTTTTTGCCTGTACAACAGCTGTACATGTTGCTACACAACACTTAAACATTCTATTTCCTCAATGAACTATTTTTTTTGCAGCAAAAGCCATGAAGCAGCAATAAAATCTTTAAAATATGCTTACCAATAAATATGGTTCTCCCATTTAAACACATGTAAAGATAAACCATGGATATTTAAAAATCATGGGTTCGTTAATGAGTTTAAATGTTATTGAATGGCTTACCTTAAACTTCTCCAGTAAGTCTTCAGCGGTGGAGTGGCTCATGTACTGTGATCCCAGAACCAGGACTGCACTCGAGAGCCATTCTCATAATTCACCCAATACCTGACATGCACATCCAGTTGTTTTCTTTTGATGGTCCTGTTCATACTTACGTCAAACATGACAACGAAGCTCCCTTTTAATATATGGAGCGAGTCCAAATCGCGCAAGAAAAGCGGTTTTATCTTTACCACAAGTGACCCTGCGAGTCAGGGAACATCACCCTGGAGACGGTGTGAATGTCATCATTGGACGTATAGGAGTGATGTCGGCAAACCGTTTGCAAAGCCCATAGCACTTCTGCTTTCAGTGTGGGTTGAGGAGGATGTACTGAAGGCATTATTTGTCATGGGATCCGGAGACAATGCCAAAACGGGTGTAGGCCTATCTTTAGAGGTTGTACTTATCTCCACTGAATAAACATTTGAGGAAAATTTTTAGGTTAAAATCTGGGCTTATTCTATACTGAACAAAAATATAAACGCAACACTCTTGTTTCTGCTCCCATTTTTCATGAGATGGACTTAAAGACCTACAATTCATTCCAGATACACAATATTACCATTTCTCTCAAACATTTCTCACAAATCAGTCTAAATGTGTGATAGTGAGCACTTCTGCTTTGCTGAGATAATCCATCCCACCTCACAGGTGTGCCACATCAAGATGCTGATCTGACATCATGGGTAGTGCACAGGTGTACCTTATACTGCCCACAATAAAAGGCCACCCTGGAATGTGCAGTTTTTTGCTTTATTGGGGGTCTGGGGACTCAGAACCGGTCAGTATCTGGTGTGACCACCATTTGCCTCATGCAATGCAACACATCTTCTTCGCATAGAGTTTATCAGATTGTCAATTGTGGCCTGTGGAATGTTGGTCCACTCCTCTTCAATGGCTGTGCGAAGTTGTTGGATATTAGTGGGAACTGGTACACGCTGTCGTATACGCCGGTCAAGCACATCCCAAACATGCTCAACGGGTGACATGTCCGGTGAGTATGCTGGCCATGCAAGAACTGGGACATTTTCAGCTTCCAAGAACTGTGTACAGATCCTTGCAACATGGGGCCGTGCATTATCTGTCTGAGTGGCTGGTCTCAGACGATCTTGGAGGTGAACCTGCTGGATGTGGAGGTCCTGGGCTGGTGTGGTTACACGTGGTCTGCGGTTGTGAGGCCGGTTGGATGTACTGCCATATTCTCTGAAACGCCTTTGGAGACGGCTTATGGTTGAGAAATGAACATTCAATGCACGAGCAACAGATCTGGTTGACATTCCTGCTGTCAGCATGCCAATTGCACGCTCCCTCAATGCTTGTGGCATCTGTGGCATTTTGCTGTGAGACAAAACTGCACATTCCAGGGTGGCCTTTTATTGTGGGCAGTATAAGGTACACCTGTGCACTACCCATGATGTCAGATCAGCATCTTGATGTGGCACACCTGTGAGGTGGGATGGATTATCTCAGCAAAGCAGAAGTGCTCACTATCACACATTTAGACTGATTTGTGAGAAATGTTTGAGAGAAATGGTAATATTGTGTATCTGGAATGAATTGTAGATCTTTAAGTCCATCTCATGAAAAATGGGAGCAAAAACAAAAGTGTTGCGTTTATATTTTTGTTCAGTGTACATTGATTTACAGAATCAAATTTAAAAAACAAAGATACACTGATTTTATACAGATTACTAACTTTTGGGGATCACAATACAAATCTAAATATTTTAGACAAGTTACTTATCTGCTTATTGAATGGTGGGCGAAAAAAATATCTGTATAGTGTCCATTATCTAAAACCCCGCAATGACGTAGTTTGTGTTGTTCTTAAAATAATATTAACTTAAACGGTCAATCTGATTTTCTGGAGGAAAAATAATAGTTTTGATGAATCAACAGCTTGGGAAAATAGTCGCTAGATTAATTCAAAGAAAAATTGTCTGTAGTTGCACCTCAACAGTATAACCAGTGATAATACTATATAAATAAAATTAAAGTAATGGCACCAGCATAGACAGACACAGTAACAGTACAGAATGAGGTAACAGTGGCAGTGTGAGGAAATGTCAGCGTCACTGGCTGGTTAACAGCAATGGGGAGGAAACTTGTCTCTAAATCTGGAAATGCTTGTGCAGATGGATGGATGGAAGGTGAAAAGTGACAGTGCTGGGTGGCTAGAGTCTCTCAAGGTGCTGCTTGCTTTTCTGAGGCAGCACCTGAAGACGATGCCTTTGACCGCCAGAAGCTGTGTGCCCGAGGAACTGGAAGCTGTTGAAGCCTCTACAGCATCCTCTGCGATGTAGATAGGACTTTGGGGAGTCATCCGTTTGCGAAAGTCCAGGATCAACTCCTTGGTTTCTCTAGCATTGAGGGTGATGTTGTTATACATGGTGAAGAGCTGGGCCTACAAATCCCAGCATTCAAGAGGTGAAAATACAGACTTAGAGGGAATTTGGGAAAAGTGAAAAAATCCTCTTTACTCGTGTCTGTATAAATCTCACCAAGCGTAACTTTGCAGATTAAAGACTGGCTGAGAGTGTAAATGTAAACGCTGATAAGGAGTCAGGAACAAAGTGCTCATGTAGTGCACACCTGGGTCCAGAGGGCCCTTGTTCAGATGGAAAACTGAACAGGCATCTTTTGTGCTAAATGACAGCCGGTGCTGCTCAAGATGATGGACACTATGGGGAAATAAAAAAAAAAAGAGTTTTGAATGAAAAGACACACAAGAGTAACAGTGCAGCCTTGGTCACGTCTCCCCAGCTCATGACTGGACCAGGCTCCACATTGACCCCAAAACTGGCTTTACACACAGGAAACTCACTGAAACTCAACACAACATTGTCCTGATCTTGCCTGGGGAGTTTCACCTGGTTACTGAGATGACCGGCAGCACAGACAGTCTTACCAGCAACAGATATGCTATTAAGGGGTGCGAAGCGTCTGCTGCCAGCACATGGCTTTATATCTGTCGGCTGCATTTGCGCTGCTCCTCCCTCCTATAAAGAGGACAGTTGAACAGCAGTGTGAAGAAAGGGCACAGAAGCAGAAGTCAGTGGAAAAAGCCCCATTACTAACCCTAAGCCCAACTTACTGCAAACAGCCCACTGTATTTCATATGTCTGCTTCATATTTTCCATTTAATTGCCATAATCTCTGGCAGTCAGTGACAAAAGTTATTTACCCTTAAACAGTACTGAGATTGAGTAGAGTGAGGTACTTAAGCGGTATTATGGAAGAATAAAAGCTGAGTCCCATGTCCAGGCGAGATGCGTAGCTGACAGGCTGATGAATGTTTCAAACTCTTACCTCCACCGTACTGACAGGAACGGCGAGCTGCTGTGGCATCATGGCATTAAACTTCTGTTTCTCCAGGGAAGAAAACAACCAAGACCAACCTTAATAATCCACACACTTTGAAGACTGACATAAATGGTAAATATGAGACGTAAATATCATCCAACACTACCAGGTACTCAGTGAATACTCAGTCATGCAGAAATATAATCTAAAGTTATAATTATGGGGACACGTGGCTGTCCACTGCAGGTGACAATGTCCTAAACTCTTTCATACTTAAAGAACACATACAGTTATTACTTTGTAAGGATGCATAAAACTCCAGTTCAGTAAATTTATGGAATATATACTGCAGCAACTACTTTATAGTCATTTATTAAGTAACTGACTTATTTCTTCCCTGCGGGAACTTGTAATTATGCTGAAATAAAAATGTAACTTAACAGCGTTAAAAAGAACTCAGGAAACCAGTCCAAAATGCTTTAGTTTGACATGTGATCAAAATTCAAACTAAATTTCATAGAGTAAACTAATACATGATAGCATCCATGCAAAAGATCAACGGCAGAACAGGGGCTCTTAAGGCAGACTGCATTAAAAAGGAATTAATCATCTCTCTCAATTTAAATTTGGGATAATAATTCTCTTCAGAAGCCTCCATAGAATAGTGCATCCATCCCCTCACTTATGTGTAGAGACGTATCCTAAGGCTCTGGCAACAACATTCAGGTCAACAGCATCAAAAATTTCACAGCTAGTTTTAAAACTTGTTTTTCACTTTACGTTACAGCAAGTTAGTTAATATTAAATTATTGCAACGTGCAGATTAATAGTCAGAAAAGGTTTTTGAAATTTACATAATGATAAATGAGAACTATATTTGATTACTAATTACTGTTGACTAATTTCCTGTCTGGACTTTTCCCCCTTCATTGTTAAAAGTCATTATATGTCTGGGTGCCAGTCAGTGGAAGCACACAGACACCTGGCCTATTCATTCAGCACCAGCCCATCAAGTAGAGAATTCAGCACCACGGACAGTGACCTGTGTTACTATGACATCAGGTCATTGGCTCTAAATATTTTTCTAGAAATAACTAAATGGCTCTATTGTAGAAATTTCCAGCCAGAGACTGGGTTCCTATATGAAGAGAATATTATTATTCAGACAAAGAAAATAAACTACAGAAAACTAGCTCTGCATGTCATCTCCCCTTTACTCCTTAAGCAGGGCACACGCACATCAACAAGTACCAATGCAGCAAATACAGATGAACAATTTCACAGCTTCAGAAGAAGTCAGATTTCTGTGTAATTCAGAGATTGTCAAAGACTTCTGATAGAACATTTTCTGCACTTGAGTCTAATTTCAAGATAAATTGCACCTGGGTCTATTAAAACAAGGTGATGCTGCCTGACCTACCAACCAAGGCTGGGGAGGAAACGTAGGAATACAAGGAAAGCAAGGAAGAAAAGCAGCCACCCTATCTCATGGTCACGGACACAAACATCAGGGAGTGTTATGAAGAAGACACCACACTTAGGACCATTGGTTTTACGCAGTGAATTACACCAGAGAGAGTTTTTACATTCTAGCTGTGTTATGTAACATTCCTCAGCCTTCAGCTTTTTTCCCCACACAATGCAGGACATGCAGGGGTGCCAAACAAAACAGTGGAGCTGCAGTGTAGCCAATTATTTCTTTCAGTAGTTTTAAGATGGTTTGTGAGGTTGTGTGTTAGAGATGGCGGTGAGCAACACTGAGGCATCTCAGGGAACCATGTTGCCCATATTAAAAAACATGCACGCATGCAACTCAGGCAATCCAGCATTTCTTATTTCAGTTACGTATGACACTGCATGTTGCGGTTTTACATGTTCACTACAAGTCAGTGGTTTTTTCCTTGTATGATTATGGCCACATTCACACCAAAAACACACTAGACATACTGTACAAGGCACTCAAGGGAAAAATTCTCAGAACACAAAGTGAATGTATCAACCGAAGAAGGATTTTTCCTTTTCGGAATATTCATTTTTTTCCATGTGGAACCACTGTCCATGATTCAATTGAGTGCATTCAAAGAATGATACATCAAAACTAATAGTGACAAAATATTCATTTAATATGCATTGTACATGAATGTAGGACTTAGATGTTGATGAATTTCTCATCAGTGAAGGGCATATACACTTAAGGGGTATTATGAAAAAAAAGTTGAGAACCCAGAAGTAACTATCCGATTAAAGATGTAATCTGGTACATGTGCAGACCAGTGATGGATATGTAAATGATTCAAATTGCAAGGAGTTGGCATGTTTAATCACCAGACACAGGATGCCTCGTAGTCACATTAGACAGTGTTAACGGCACTTGACGGAGTTTGATAGGGTTGCATTGCGGGTTTACATGAAGCCAGGTGGTCATGTGCTGCAATTGCATGTGGGCCATGCGGATATCACAGTGGCCTGATATTGAAACCAATGGGCACGTGAGGCATCCACACACGTCGTGAAGTTTCTGGTCATCCAAGACAGACCACGCCAAGGAAGGATCGTCGGATTGTGCTCCAAGCATCACAGATCCCCATGACACCTGCGCCTGATATATGGACACAGCTACTGGACTCTCTACAACACCCTATATCATCGTGTCGCGATGACTGGCATCAGCTGGACTACGGGTTCACCGTCCCATGCATAGGCTGCCGTTCACAATAGCACAGAAACGGTTGCGTTTGGAGTGGTGTAGTCACTGGGAGGCATGGACTGATGGACTGATGACGACTGGCGTCCTACCATGTTCAGCGATACATCTCAGTTCTGCAGTACCACAGATGACCGTCATGTGCGTATGGTGGCGCTGCAGGGAGAGGAGCAATCCTGCCAATGCTGTGGAGTGACACACCACACTCTGACGGCACAGTGGTACACCAGTGACATCCTAGTAGTATCCGGGCCCAGGGGTGTGCTATACCCTACTGACATGGGACCAGCAGTGTGACCATACCGCCAACTCCGTGGTCCGTTTGATCTGATGATTATAATCATCGCGATACAGTCACATGCCCTTTCATCACATGCAGATTTCATTTTCACAACTTAGTCTGTTGCCCTTCACTTTTTTGCCACTGAGTTTGTGTTTTGACACTAAGTTGATGGGAATTGATTATTTAAGCGTCATCTAAAGAGCTTATATTAATTGGGTAAATTGCATAAGACTCACATGGTATTTTGAAAAGATTCCCATATGCGCTGATTAGCTGGGGTTGATCCAAGCAGCTGTGCACTTTTCTCCTGTAACATAAAAGTTTGCTTTTAGGACAGAAAACAAGGTTAAGACCATATTATGTAGTTTACATCTATCAAAATAAAACCAAAGTCACTGTTACCAAAAGAGTAACCATGTGTTATCAAATTTCCTAACATTTTGCTTCATCTTACTTTGGATGCCCATGGTTAGGAGAGAAGCAGAAATCTGCTCAATCATAAGAAAGACTTTTATTGCTACAGGGAGTGAGATCTTGTTGCAGGTGACAAGGCAGGATAGAGTGTGTTTAGAAAAATAATGAAGAGGGAATGTGAGTGTGAGCTATCGTGGCATCTGTGTATAACCCAATATGGCGGCATCCTTCTGAATGTAAATAACATAGCCGGCTTAATTAGCTTAATCAAGCGTAATTGAACTAAGGAAAATTTAGCAATATACTTTCCCTGCTTGGTGTGATAAATACAGCAGCAGCTGCTGGTGGACGGGCTACAAACAGACATCAAGAAGAAATCCCACCTCACAGCCATTTACTGTACCAAACCCCTTAATGTAACTTGTAAAGATGTAGGTATTGGCGTATTCACACATTCATTTGCAGTGTCCACTTCCTGTCCAGTAAATTTGGCAGGACGGAATTTGAATAACCTATAGGTCTGACTCATGTATGCGGCTGAAGGAGTAAAGATAGAATGGGTGAAGAATCCTGTTATACAGTCCTAGTAGACCGAGAACCACCTGATTGCTACTGTAGTTTGGAATCAAGGGCTGAGCTGCATGGTGGCCTGGGGGACAATCATGAAAACACAGACCCACTGATATCCTCAAAACCCACAATCAAAAGGGGAGTCAGGCACGGTGGCCAACCACTTGGCCCGTTAAGCCACATGGTGGCCCGATGAGCAGGCAAACACACTATGGGCTAAGGGGTACAAGACAGAGGAGAGAATAGGATGGCCAGTGACATGTGAACAGGACAAGGCAGGGATGGATTCTGACATAGGTACCATACTACTTTGTTTAAATATGCCCAAGTGCATAGAATGTTTTAGTGCAAGTCTTAGACAATGGTATCTCTGAATGACACCGCAGTCTGACTCTTCCTGAAGGCCCTGAGAAGTTGTTTGTATGCACTTGCTGCCTTGACACTTGCTGATGTGCGTGTGCTCTGCTTGAGCAGTAAAGGGGAGATCACATGCAGAGATGATTTTCTGTAGCTTCTCAGTCCGAGTAAAAATAAAATCTTCTCGTTATATAGGAACCAAGTCTCTGGCTGGAAATTTCTACAACAGAGCCATTTAGTCATTTATAGAAATATACAGAGCCAATGAAGGAACCAGATGTCACAGCACAGTAACACAGGTCACTGTCCGTGGAACTGAATGAATAGGATAACCGGCCAATGTGTTTGTGTGCTTACACTGATTATATGTCAGGGGGGAAAATATTTATATCATTGTTGCGATGAACGTCATTCCAGCAAGTGGTTACGTCGTTCACGCAAGTGGTCATGCGGAACCAAAGTTTACTCACCTGTGTGCACCCGAGGGGAAGGCATTAACGGACGCACCTGCTCTTTATTTTGGATAAAGTCGGCAAAACGCATTGGTAGCGCGACAAGCAAAGGGTCAAATCTACACCAAGTGCTTCTGGAACTGTGCTGCGATTGTGTACTGAAAAGTAGACTCTGAACGGACAGCCGGTAAGACCATGAACCATGCGTGTTGGACTTTGTTGCAAATGTTATTTGTAGCAAGCACTACCTGTTGCGAGTGGGGTTTATTTCTTAATGGGGTGCGCTAATGAGGCATTGAGGCGCTGGTGCTGGCTTGTAACATTATATGAGTTGTGGTATTTGACTGTATTAGGAATAAATGGTGTGCTGTAAGTGTCTTAATGACAATATGTGGAATGCTGTTTTATTGATTCAGATGTTTGCATTAATGCGGTTTAAAAGGGGGGGTTCTATTTTTAGTTTATCTAAAAGTTAAATATTAAATTGCTAAAAAGAAAAAAAAAAAGTATTAAGGGTGAACTTTCCTTTTAATAATTCATATGGGCAGAAGTGTTAAACCTATTGTTCGATTGTCTAATTGGTTAGCTTTTCATTGCAATTTATTGCGTTGAGTAACTCATTTATGTGTTTCCCCAGTGGTTTGATCTTAAACTTTGATGTTTGGAGGAATTTTATTCAGAACAAGTTATGTATAATTGTGTGGAAATTTGAAGCTGAGATTGGTCATTCATTGTATATTTTGTGTGTATGTATATATATATATATATATATATATATCTAAATATATATATATATATATATATATATGCATTTAAAGTAAAATTTTGTGTTTGCTCATAAGATAGATTGGTGAAAGTTGGTGTTTTGTGGTTTAAGGTTTTTCACCTGTAAATGCCTGGCTTGAGGAAAGCGAAGATAAAATAAAAAGGGATAAAGAGTCCAAAAAGAAGGCCTGGTTATTCTGAGTGAAATCCAGTTATATGTTCAGTTTTGGTACATCTCTATCAAGTGAGGGGTAAAGCACAGTAAGAATTGTGATCACTTGACAATCATTGAGGGGAAAAATGTAAAAATATATACAGTAAGGACAATATAATCGTAATTTAATGTATCCCTTCTGCTCTTTAAAAAGCACAATGTCTGACTGACAAATATGTCTATTATTAGCACATTTTAATAATTTAATTAATATTAAGCAGTACACCTATTTCCTGTAATCACTCTGCGTTAAAGCAATTTTTAAAACTAGCTGTGAACTGGATGCTGTTCTGACTGTTGTTGCCATGGTGCCTTATTTACTTTCAAATCGCATTGTCCACAACCTGATCAAAGGACCAAACTTTAAAATCAGTGCAGGGTAGTGTCGCAAGTAGTGATGCTTAGGCTTTAACCTATGTCCTGGAAAGAAAGAAAATCTACAAGCAAGATATTCTTGGATAAGAACGTCAAGGTATGCAACCTCTGGCAATAAAATTTTCTGTGCACAAATCAGCTCCACAATGTCTTTTAGCTGAAGGGTCAACTGCCAATCATCATCTGTGGGCTCTTTCACCTTGTCACACATGATCACAGGAAGAAGTCTTAGAAAATTCCAGTTCTGAACAGCCTGACCATAAAGCTTTACTCCATTGGAGTTTACTGCACATGGCTTACTCAACACATCAGAGCCACTGTACTTAAATTTCTTAATGCGTCTATTCAGAATTGAATAAGTGAACCACTTTTTTTGCTTGATGAAGTACTTCAGGTAAAGGGCTAAATCATAGGAAAGGATACCCTCAAAAATGTCATGGCCTAAACAAGGTGGCAGGCCAGGCATACAAACATCGAAGTAATTCAATGAATTAAAACTCAGATATTATACCTTCAACGTTTTGTTGTTCCTCAGACTGTAAAATGCATTTGGATCTGTTTGAAAATCTGTTCGGGTTGTCCGGCAATACCTGCAGAAATATTCAGAAAAACTAAAATTTTCTGTAAATCCACCGATATTATGAGACCCCAAATTGTCCCCTGCAATGCACAAAACAGTCCCTTTAACTTTTTCCTCTGCCACCGTTATTCCATTGTCTTCCAGGTCTTTTAAGTCTGCAATGAGCCTTGAGAAAACTTTGTCATGGCCAAAGTGTTTGAAGTCTTTTTCCTGACACAGCATTACAAGTGACATGTGGTCTGTACTTGATGAGGTGGTAAATTAGCCAGAGACAAATATACAGCTACTACTTTGTGCTGCTTTTTGCTGAACCTAATGGGTTCACCGCCTCAAAAGAATCTTGATATAGAATTAGTTTTAGACATGATGGGTTTTGAGAAAAGAACTCATTGTTTTTATATACCTGACCATCACTGACATCACAAAGCACATCAGTGTATGGTACGTATGTACCCTGTGCAGCACAATTCTGCCATAAGTCTGACTCCAGTAAATGTCTCAAAGTGTCTTTCAATGGAACATAGTAGGCAAACCTCTGTGACCTTGTTTCATCCCTTCCTAAGTACAACTTTACAGGTTCTGTGTATCTAAACATCTGTTTAAAAGCCCTAGTTCTTGAAAAATTGGTTCTCATTGGTCCTTCATGACTAATGGTGAAAAGGTCAGATTCCTTCACAACATCACATATACTACCAATAACCTCATCTGTTAATTCAGTTAAGTCACTTTTCAGGAATGCACTTAATTTATTCAAAGTATATGTCTGTCCTAGTTCATGTATGCTTAGCATCTCTTCAATAATATTTTGTATAGTTGATGCTGGCAGAAGAAACTGCCCATGTAATTTCAAGTAGAAAAGAGAAATATTTCTAAGAAAAAGGTCACTGAAATTTTCTGTAAGATGGACTTCACCTTCATCAGTCTCACTAAATCTCTCTGTAGGGCCTGTAACTAACGGTTCAGTTTCAAGAAACTGAGAAACTGTCTCCTTATTAAGATCTCTTATACTGTCCACAGAACATTGTCTGTGTTTCCTGGACATGTAGGCTGTAAACGACGATCTCACAGTGAACGTATGGTCGCATCCTGTCACCGGACATGTCACAACACGTCCTTCGGCTATATGTTCCTTTAAGTGAGCTGTTAGTGATCTGACATCGCGACATTGGCGCTGGCACATAGACATATTACACGTAAACACCGTAAGGGCATTTGTAGTATCAATATATGAATCTGTGTTATGTTTACGGTAAAAATGAGCCTTAAATTCCCCATATGAACGAAACGTATTGTGGCAATCTGTAGCGCCACACTTGAACACGCATCGTGGTTCATGACGGTGAAGTTTGACATGTAAAACATGTTCCCTAAGGGTTTGCACTGATGTTCCACAGAAATAACAACTAAACATTGTAACTGCGTGAACAAACACGCACTCTATTGCTGTTTTAAACACCTAAATGCTGTTTCACATCCCGCTTGCAAATCTAAGTTTTACATGTGCTGCCAAGATACGTTCATGCGCCGTCAACACGGTACATGCTACTCGTGTTTAAAACCACACACTGCTTAACACTGCTTAAAACGATTTAATTTAACTTACCAATTTGCCCAGACACATTTATTTTATTTTATATTCCCACTAGTTTGTAGATTTTTTTTAAATGTTATGTTTGTTATTGGGTGCTTTCCACTTCATGTACCCACATACAGCGCTGGCTTAAAGCAATACATTCTGGTCCTGACGCAATGCATTGTGGTTAGATTTTTATCGTCCGCTGCATTATGTCACCATGTCACGTCGTACAAAAACCTCGCGAGAGCAAGACAGATCATCCTGCACCTCTTAAGTGTTATGTAGTTTTGCCTGAAACGCAAAAATAAAACAAAGCAATTAAAGCCGATCAGTGGCTCAAATTCTGCTGTAGCGATTGAAGAACTTTTGTCGGAAGTTGGATTCGAACCCACGCCTTACTTCGGAGAACAGAATACCCCTTACTTTGAAAGGCCATTTTCGCTGCGCAGGAGGCTTTAGACCGCTCGGCCATGGGGCAGTTTCCAGTTGAACCCTAAGGAGTAGGTTAAGTCCAGCCTTGGCTTCCAAGCTGACGTTTTTCTACATATGTGCTTGTGTATCATGGACAGTAAGAGGGGGCAGGCAAGGAGAGAATTTCTCTCTTTGGGGATCAATAGAGTGTTGTTATTATAACGTCTAAAACGTATGATGGTCTGTCGATAAATCAATAACAATATCAATGAAGTCAATGTTTATCTAAAGGAATCAGAATTCAGGAAAAGCCAGGGGCCGGACCGAGTGTAGGGGGCGTGGCCAGAGACAGCCTGCTGACTGTTCCAAATCATGGGTGCATGTTACAAGTCCGGAACATATTTTAACTTAGTACTAACTTAGCATCATATTTGATCTGATTCGACTGAATATCCCAGGTTTCCATCTCTCATGCATCTGGTGTGACGTGTTTTCAGACTCTCAGGCTGGCGCAAAGAAATCTTACGGGAATTGAACGTCTCACTCCGGTCAGCTGACCAAAGTTGGTAACCTTGGTATTGTGTGTAGGAGATTCGGTATAACTATAATTTCGTTCTCCATTTACATGCCCGTAGTGTCTTTAACCGGCTGCACAAACTGGATCCGCCTCCATTACGACACAACTTTGCCCTTATTGGCTTAAGAATTTAGTCACATACATGACGTATATCTGCTATTTCTCCCGAGAAGCAGGTAAAGCAGTGGTAACTGCTTTGTAGTTAATTTACCTGGTAAAATTAAGTTTAAATAAATGATATAAATACTGTAATAGTACTCGTGAGCTTTGTTTATTTGTTATTAGTTATTGTAATGTTGCACTGCTTTATTTGTTTAATCGTCTAGTCTGTGGAGACATTCAAGTTAATCAAATAAGAATTGCACTGTACACTGTACATGACCATAAAAACTTTGTATCCTTGAAATAAATGTTTTTGATCTTTTCCTTGGCAGTTATCTTTTTACACAGGGCCTCTATGTACACGATAGTTTTTTTTTTCACGACTAACAGTATGGATCAGGAGTTGGTTATTGTAAAAGAAGTAATGTGCATGCAGGTGATATTTGTATAGATTTATCCACACCCTTGTAGCAGTGCTGCCATTGCAGTCAGATCTCGCAAACTAGGAGTATTAGTTGTCTTTATTTCTCTTTATTTCTTGACGCCAACCCTCTCCATTAATCCGGGCTTGGGACTGGCACCTACCTGAGCTGGCTTGCTCCCTTAAGTGGCTGGGTTAGGCTAAACTATATATATATATTTACCAAGACTACAATAAAACATCTCGAAATGTGTAGTCTAGCAAAACGCAGTTTAAAGAAGGTAGCCTACCTGGCGAAATTGCAAACAAATTAAG